>NC_079525.1:10365099-10665099 GCF_003711565.1 Takifugu flavidus
TGAAGTTGTCAGATTAATACATTTGCATTCCCATTGCCCATGCACAATTTTGTACATTTTAGTCTAAAGGCGAACCAGAGGAGGTGGGGGAGACGGTGGACTCAGGGGAGTACAATGTCTACAGCACTTTCCAGAGCCATGAACCAGACTTTGACTACCTGAAGAGTCTGGAGATTGAAGAAAAGATCAACAAGATCCGATGGCTGCCGCAGCAGAATGCTGCACATTTCTTGCTCTCGACCAATGGTGAGATAACAGTGACACCAAAATTCTCAGTAAAGGATGAACTCAAACTAGCAAAAAATCATCACTATGAGGCGTTTACAGTAAACATGATTTATCATTGATGTTGACATCAGGGCCATGTATATTGAAAAACCACAAAGTGTTAGCAAGTTCCTGGTGGTTTGGCCTGTACACAATGGGACATGAGCTCTGGACAGCTCACCGGTCCTGAATACTGTCATGTGTCAAATGTCATATTCCCAGCATTGTGGCAGCATAGCTTCTGACACCTGTGTGCCATGAGACATGAACATCTCTGCCAATGGCAAACTGTATGTTATTGTCTTGATGAGCTAATTTTAATAGTTTCATTCCACAACTTTAAAATTGGGATGGAACCAACCTTTCACTCAAAGTTTTTGTTAAAAAAGAAGAGAAGGAACAATATGTTTTCTATTTCCAACAAACACGTTCCTCAATTTTCAGCATTAATCTGTGTAATCAGTCTCCTGTGATGTGCAAATCTTTAGATAAGACCATTAAACTGTGGAAGGTGAGTGAGAGAGACAAGCGACCGGAAGGATACAACCTGAAAGATGAGGAGGGACGGCTCAAGGACATGACCACCATCACCTCCCTGCAGGTACGTGCACCAGCTCGCGTGACCATTTGGCTGAAAGTACACTGTGTTTCAGGTTGCTTTGTTATTATTTACTGTCGTTCTTTTTGGTATCCCTCTGTTTTTCCCCTTCATTTTCCTTCAATCCCGGCATCTAAGGTGCCGGTGCTGAAACCCACGGATCTGATGGTAGAGGTTCGCCCCAGACGAGTGTTCTCCAACGGGCACACTTACCATGTCAACTCCATCTCTGTCAACAGTGATGGGGAGACCTACCTGTCTGCTGACGACCTCCGTATCAACATGTGGCATCTTGACATCACAGACCGCAGCTTTAATATCCTTTTAGTAGTATTAGTATGGGATGCCCGTGGGTGACCGTTTCCTTTGAATAGTCTCCACTCAATACAATGTGATGCATCAATCTGAGACTCTCATGAGTGACATTAGTCTATTACAGTGGAATAGAGTATTAATCTGAGCTTTATAACAAGTGCCCATACTTGCTGGAACAAACATAGATTATATGTTTGTGTACGCATGTGTCATATTTACCATAAAGGCCCTTTATTATGTCTGTATTTATGTGTTGACACCAGCTCATTGAGTGCATGTGCGAATGACTGTGTTTGGTGATTTCTCATTCAAATGAAAGCTGACCTAGAAAATCAGAGGAGCATCGATGGAAAAATAGTTTAAATTATTCACTGAGCACTACATGTTCTGCTGAACCACACAGGACTGCTGCAAATAGAACAGGGAAAGCAGCAGAGGCATGCACTTCCAGATCAGGGTCAGTTTGTGACCCTTTCGACCGGGCATGATCCTGAAATCAGAAAAGAAAAATACCCCAAATGTTTTTTTGTGACCGCTCAACCCTTGAAGTTTCGATCCTTAACTTTTTCTCAGATATTGTGGACATCAAACCAGCCAACATGGAGGATCTGACAGAGGTGATTACATCAGCGGAGTTCCACCCTCACCACTGCCACCTGTTCGTGTACAGCAGCAGCAAAGGCACGCTGCGCCTCTGTGACATGAGAGCCTCGGCGCTCTGCGACAGACACACCAAACGTGAGCATCTCCTGCTGATTCTGTGTGAGTGTAGCCGATACAAGAAATCTAGCTTCCTCCTGTCATCGGTCAGTGTTTGAAGAACCTGAAGATCCGGGCAGCAGATCCTTCTTCTCAGAGATCATTTCCTCCGTGTCGGACGTCAAGTTCAGCCACAGTGGACGCTACCTATTGACCAGAGACTACCTCACCGCCAAGGTGTGGGACCTCAACATGGACAAGGGTCCAGTGGAGACATATCAGGTGAGGTCGCAGAACCTTGTCGTTGTTTGCGTTGCCATTCTTTTTAAGATGCATTAATTTAATTTGTGATCCTGTCTTTTTCTATTTAAAGCAATAATACCCCAGATCAGACACTTCTAGGTTATCACACCTCCAAAGAGAGTGTGCACATTCACTAGTCCTGCAGAAGAATGACTGACTATCTGATTGTTCCACAGGTTCATGAATATTTAAGGAGTAAGCTGTGCTCTCTCTATGAAAACGACTGCATCTTTGACAAGTTCGAGTGCGTTTGGAACAGCTCCGACAGGTCAGAGCGTAGGAAGCATTTAACCCGGACATGCAGGAAGAGTGTGTTTTAGAGGCACTGCATCACTCTGCACCATCAGTCATTCCCATTCTCTCTGTCTGTCTCCAGCGTCATCATGACCGGCGCCTACAACAGCTTCTTCAGGATGTTTGACAGGGAGACGGGTCGAGGAGTAACGCTGGAGGCTTGGCGAGAGAGTAGCAAGCCCCGGGCCGTACTGCGGACCCGGAGGGTGTACACCGGGGGCAAGCGTCGCCGTGGAGATGTGGGCGTTGACAGCTTGGACTTCACCAAGAAAATCCTGCACATGGCTTGGCATCCATCTGAGAATATCATCGCCATAGCAGCCACCAACAACCTGTACATCTTCCAGGATCGGGTCAACCCCGAGACGCAGGGGCAGTGACACACATAAAGGGGAATGGCAGACGCAGTACTCTCAGAGAACGGCCGAGGTTGGTCAGAATGGGCTGGAGAAGGGAACCAGGAGGGTTTGAATAGATCCACTGAAGGTGTTTTATGACATGCTGAGCACATGTTTGTGATGGTAAACCATTCAAGACAAAGCCACAGAGACTTTTAATATATCAAATCTCAGAAGAAGGTGACGCTTTCTTTGCTCAACTCTAATAGGAGTTGACATCTCCAGCACCCAGATGTGTTTTGGTCCACTTGTTTGAGATATTGCGTAACATTTCCTATCTGCGCGGTGTAAAAAAGGTGCAGGGACACCTCTTCAATGACTCAGCGCTGTTGACCTCACATTGTTGCACTCCTCACTGATATACTCCATTTTAACATTTTGGTTCATTCTGACACAGAATGAAATTGGTTTTAGGACCGACCTGATTTGGAATTCCCAATAAACTTGCCAGAACCTGCACCCAAAGCTGAATAATTTTTCTGGAACAATCAGAAGCGTTGCTCTACACAGCCCCCTGATCCTGGTGTTCTCTCTGCCGGAGCAGTGCTCTCAGAGATCACACGCACTAATGATCTATAATTGTACGACCTGTTCACTTTGCAATAAGGGCACCAGGACAACAGGATACTTAAAAACATGAGCTTTTTCCTCTCACAGGTGTAAAATCTTTTTACTCTTTGCTGTAAATATTCTATTTCCTTTTCAAAAGGCAATAAGATGTTTTGTTCAGGAATGGTAACACACATCTTAAATCCATTGAATTTTATCAGCGAGATATTGATTGACTGATGATTGTATTGACATTTAATTACAATTATAGCATCAGTTAGTTGACGGTGCATACTTAGAGTAAAGTCACTATACATGAATGTTTTTCCACGTTTAAAAAAAAGGGTTTACAAAAGAAAAAAAGTGGTCACATTTAATCTGATCCTGCTCTTCATTCCGTTGGCTGAACTATCGTTTGAATACAGAGCTCCTTCTCATGTGTTTACCCAAAATGCTGAGCTCAACCTTGAACATGCGGTTCAGCCTTATGGGTATTTAAAAGGGGAAGATCTGAGCTCATTATTCATGAACAAATCCCCATTTTGAGAAACAGGAAAAGTTTCCATTATGTTATGGACAGACAGCTCATTATCACTGTATTGTCTTCAACAACAACAACAACAACAACAACAACAACAATGTTTTATTGTGCGAATGTGTCATTTCACAGGTTCTAAATATCATGAAACCACAAATCTCACAGGAACACAAGCTAGCCTGTACGTTCAGTTTGTAGAGCAGTCAGTGCTTTGTTTTCAAGTGACCTTGACCCCTACGAGGAATATTGTGTGATCTGGTTGTGTACTGTTGAAATTGGATCATTCCTCACTGTTTGTTTTTCATTCTAACTCGACATAATTGTGAAAGAAAATGAGACAATTTGATCTCCACCTTTCTGCCTTGTCTTCAGTTAAAAAGGTTAAAGCTCTGTTTGATCTTGGGGGCTGCAACAATGTCAGCCAGTGTTGTAAAATCTTCTCGCTATCTTGTCCAGATTGTTTTTTTTTCTTTTTAAAGTACAGAATTCCAGCCAGTATGAAAATGCAAGACTACCTAACCATAACCTGAACTCAGATCTCCAACAGCGAGCTGTCATTTAGAGCAGGTTCCATGTAATCACATCATAGCCACCAACACATACACCGAGCCACTTCAGCAGCACAGTTGCAGCAGCATGTACCCATTAGTTAATGCTACTAGTGCATATTATCTATCATACCTGAAAAGAAGAGACAATTCTAACAACCTAAAAACAAAGCTCAAATGAGGTGAATGAAAGGAATGTGCATTAATAAAATAATGTAAAACTGCACTAATTGTTTGTCTGACTTTTTGATTAATAAATCCAACCAAAAACATTTGGTTTAAAATAGTTACTTTTAAGTAGTTGCTTTTCAGTGGTTGCTTTTGTCCAACAGTAATACTGGTTCTTCAGCACAGAGCACATATTTTGTGCTGATCGTATATTTAGTTTTATACTATAGTTTAACACATTGCAAGCTAAATCTTTTTAAACATTAATGTTATGACTTCTCAGTAAGTAAAGTTGGCTTTGACTGTGTTTTACCCTCACTGCTGTTGAGAGAATATAACCAATTAAATCAAAGAACACCCAAAATAAAAGAAAGAACACCAAAAATAAATATAGTCCTTTAATATTTCCTGCATTGTTATGTTACCAGATTCAAATGAGGACTTTATATTTATGGCCACACAGTAAAGAAATAGAATTCAAGCAAATAATAATAAAAAAAATTATATTTTGGCTTTCATTCTGTAGCTGAAGGCCACATTAATGAAGTCATAAGACAAGAGGTTTTTAAGACCAGACAAGGAAATATAAAATATAATCTGAGTAAACATTTGATGTGCTACCACATTACCATCATAGTGTAGTTTAGAGTCATGTGTTTGTTATGATTTACATTTGCAGAGAACAGGGTCAAGTTCAGAATGTGCTGTATTTTACACACATGTACACACACATGCAAACATGCACTCCATTTTCCAGTGTGGCCTAAATATAACATCCAAAGGCAGCATGTTCATCTTTCTACTTTCTCTGGTAACATTTTATTTTGAGCAGCAGATCACCTGTTCTGTCGTTTATCAGTGGTAAAGATTACAATCAGATCTTTCAATGAAAATAGATTTTACAACAATGTTCATATTTGTGGCAGTCCACTAGTTAGACTTAAATGCTAAAAAGACTTTAAAAAAGTGTCACTTCCTGGAGCTGTTGCTTTTTAAAGCTTTCAACACGGAGCAATGAGCTGCAGACCCATGTTCTTGTAAACAATGAGAAAATCAACAAGGACCCTGAATGTTTTCAAGCGCATCATTGAAAGTTCACACTGATTTTTGCAGACAGGAACGGGGAAAAGAAAAAATCAAAGGCGAACTTCATGGCTCTCATTGTGGCTCCTCTCCAGTCCCTCTCAATCTTCACATGTCGGCCCCCAGTCAGCAGAGAAGAAGAGCAGTCCACACAATTGATTGCATTTAGCTCAAATGCCGGAGCTCTGGCTCCCAGATGCCCCTCCAAATTGGTGCTGAACTCCACCACATTTCCAGGGTTCAGGTTCAACAAAACTTGTCTGAACTCATGACTGGCCATCAGGACGATGTCCATGGCTGGGTCATCCACAGCCCCGGCTTGAATTCTCCTCACTGTAACATCAAAGCGGTAACTGTCATAGCGCTTGATATGGCAGGCTTTTTTGGCCAAGGCTTTGATTTGGCACAACTCTTGCTCCTCTTGAATTTGAAGCAGCCCTTGCTGTGAAGCTGTAGCCGATGTAGTCCCATTTTCTGCCTGACCAGCAGTGACTGTGGTGTCGCATTTGGGATACCTCTCTCCGTATAAGCAGCGCAGCCACTCTCCCATGAACGATGGCAACATATTGATGACTGATCGTGCTCCGTTCTCTGTCTCTGCCACTCGTACTTGCCTAAAATGACCAGTCCAGGTGACCCTGTGTCCATGCAGGTGGCTACAGAAGATCTGTGTTTGGGCCATGCCTTTAGTTTTCCATGCAGGGGGCCCACATGCCTGGTTGTACTGATCCCAAGTCAATGTGGAATTGTACGCTTGCCCCTCTGCATGGTACACGTAGACTGAGGAGAACAGCATGACCATGGAGATGCAGAGCAGGATGACTTTGACCAGGCCGCGATGGGTCAGTGAATGGAAAACACTGAGAATTGACATGCTGAATCGTGTCCAGAGCCGCAGGGTGACCGGTATTGCACAAACAACCAGGGTAACGATCATCTTGGTGAGCTCCAGCTCAAGGAACCACTTTAAAAACTGGATGCACATCATGGTGGCCAGGCCAAAAGCAAGAGCAGGTAAGGCAAAGAGGAAGAGGAAATAGGCCACACAGGTGCGGATCAATCCCACAGCAGATGAATTTTGTAGGAGCACGACTGAGAACTCGCACCACATGAAGCACACAAGGTAAGGAACCAGAACGCAGTAAGTCCCTCTGAAACCACGCATTCGTGCCATGCTGGCAGGTAAAAACACACAGGGGAGGAATGTAAATTAAACATTTTCACTTTAAAGAAGAGCCTAATAGTGCTTTTAAAAATGTCATCATACCTGAAAATGAGATAGAAGAGGTAAATATATAGCAGGCAGGGTATACTGAGCTTCAGCTCCACTGACTCCCCTAGTGGCAATGTGGCAAAGGTGCGCCCCAAGAAACGAAGTGCCGTAAGGTTTGCTGGTAAAAACTGGGTCAGGCTGCAGAGGGATGATGCCACCTTTGTTGGAGAAAATAGAATAAAATAACACAGTTATGATCTGAGAAAATGTGACAACAAAATAGTCAACATTGTATAATTGGTGTTGCTAACAGTCATCACTCCCAGCTTTAATCAGTGGTAATTAGTAGTGATACAAATATTTTGATTGAAAACTGTACCCCGGTCTTGATTTAGTCAAAGCCAGAACTCACTCCCATGGGTGCAATCACAGCGGCACAAACTCTGACCCCAAATGAAAAGGTCACATGAAAATGATGTTGTTTCATCTTTGGACCCAGGAAAAATCCATGCGAACACATCTAGAATTCATGGGACTTCTTTTTTGCTTTTATCCAACAAGAAAGGTTGTAATGTTGCTGTAACCTCCTAAAATGGCCTTAATGTTGTTGTTACCTCTTGGTTACATAGTGTGTGTTTAATGATTTAGTTTAATCAAATGCCTGTGTTGAGTACTGCCTGACCTCTATGATGATTGCCCGGCGTGCATACGTTGTAGCTGTATGACTGAGGCTGTTGTAACTGACGGCAGTGAAGAATATGGCCACGGTGGAGAGTTCTGAACATGGGATCCATTGTTTATCAGCTACAGGGAAGGAGAAAATGACAAAGAAAACTGAAAGGATAAAATAAAGGTATGGTTCCAGATTGTTCCAGCCAAAGTTTGTCTCTGCTTGCTCCACATCAAGGCTAGGCTCGAAGCACGTCAGCAGAGATGTGAGGGCTTTGAAGTGCTCCCACGTCTTCCAGATTGAGGGGAGGAAAAGGAGGCAGAAAGATGTCAGTGTAGCCAATTTTCTGGCTATTTCTCTAAATGTGCGACAGTATTACTCTAATTGCTTTATATATCGGGACTGGAGTCACCTTGGTGCTTTGGAAGATCCGGAGGGTGCACATGATCATGGAGAAAATGGAGAGGTAGAAGACAAGCAACGGGATAACAAAGGCAAACAAGTCAATGGTCAGGTTGCTGATAATGAAGAAGAAAATAAGTGCGTTGACATGTTGTGTTGGGATGATTGTGCTCAGCCACTGGACTCCGGCTCGTGATGCCCAGTCGACTAAATGCTCCTTCAGTTCAACAATGACATTGAGTGGGTACTGGAGCATCTGAAGGAATAGATGAGGTCATCAGGATGGAAAACTAGCTAGAAACAAAGAATTTAGGAAGAGATTTACCCAAGAATGACAAATTCAGTTATGATCATAATTACCATTAACTTCATATCCATGGCCTTTTTAATGGCCCCAGTTTGCTCTGAATCCAGCATCAAATTGCTTCGGCCAAACCCCCAGGAACTTCTCTGGGTCTTCTTGTTTCCTGATGAGGCCAACTCAGCATTGATCTTTAGCGTAAACACACTGTAGTTTAAACATCCTTCACTATAACTAAACCAAGTCTCTTTTGGGTTGGCTCATTTAAATACCTGCCCGTCACTCCCCTGGGTGCTGTGGCTCACAGCCGGCACGATACCTTGTGCGTAGTTCTTAGTCATCTCAACAAAGTCATCCAGATCCATCGACTGCGTAGCTGGATCACATGAGCAGCAATCACACAGAGTAAGACACGATGCCTGTCTCGACATATATTTATAGCATCTTCGTCGGTTTGGATGCTTACACTCACTGTTGACCATACTCTCCAATACTTTCTGGGTCTGGACTGAGGTTGGGGTGGGAAAGTTCCTTGCAGTGCCACCTGCTGGTGAGAATTAGTCATACCTACGGGGTGAGGTGCAAACATTTCCTCAGAGGCCTACATGTAATGTGATATTTGTCGCTATGACAGCTGTAAATCCTAAAATCACAATCAGTATTGATGGTATATTTAACAGCAAATTAGCTTTGACATATCAACATGCTGTCAAAGATTATTATCCAAATTGCGTGTATGTGTGTGTGTTTGTGTGTGTGTGTGTGTGTGTGTGTGTGTGTGTGTGTGTGTGTGTGTGTGTGTGTGTGTGTGTGTGCACGTATGAGTGTGTGTGTGTGAACCCTACTCTGCAGTGCACTGACTTGGCTGACATTTTCAAGCATCTCAGCCACGGCCACTTTTTGCTTCTTCTCTGGGTTGAGTTTCCAGTACATCATCATGGCGGCTTTTCGCACGGCCAGCTCAAATTTGCTTTCTGCCGACAACCTGCGAACATCAGCTTCATTCTCTGGCGTGATTCCTGAACAAAAATAGACAGATATGACCAACAAACATGAACTCACCGACAGGGCGGAGCTTGCACCAATTCTAAAGCATCAACCTTTTTTCTGGATCCAGCAGCGTTGCAGTAGTCTCGCTGCACCTTTTCTGCCCTGTTTAGCTGCTTTAATCAGCCAGTCAACAGCCAGGCGATTGTTCAGCTCTTTGTCCTTCTCTTCAGCAAGAATAAGGTAGTGCTCACCCAGCTGAAGCAAAATAATTTTTTCCTTGGTTATTTTGTTACACTTCTTGCATCAGACGTAATTATGCATACCTGTACAATAACATGTTGAAATCATATTTGGAATATTATAATAAGACTAATGTCAACTTGAAGGCAAATAGGTCTCAGTAAACAATGAAACTTATTTTATTAATTGTGGTTTATAGTTGTGGCACAGATCAGTTAGCCAGAAAGTCAGCCAACATTATAGATATCAAAAATCACTACATATCCCAGAATTCCCTGTGCTTTAAGCTATAATTCTCCTTTATGGCTAATTACCGGGTACAGCATTGGTTGCTGACCATGGTGACGTATCAGGTTATCTTTTTTCTAATCTTAACCTTCTGGACCATCTCCTCTTAAGTTTATGCTTGCATTTATCTGGGGATGACTCCTCATCCCGGATATTTAGATTCACAAATCTACATTGCCAAAGGAGCCTTCCCATTCATGAGAGAAGGAATTTTAATTGCAGCTTGTAGTGTAGGGGGACACTCAGAAATCAATAAAACCCTGAACCTGTGTTTGAATTTATTTGTCTGGTATCACTGAGATATGATCTAAATAACTGACTCTTTTACCATACACACAATTCACTTATCAGATAAACAACCATTATATTAAGCAGCTATTCTATGCGCATTTAATTATTTTTTACAGGTCTAGAAAATCAATAGAGAAAAGATTATATGTGCACACATAGTGCGATGCATACTATAGCATCAGTTATTATTATTATTGTTGTTATTATTATTATTATTATTATTATTATTATTATTATTATTAGTGTGTGTTTGTGTGAGAGGCACACACACACACACACACACAGGATATTTCTGTGTAGCATATGAAAGCCTGGGATCATCTTCCCAACAGCCAGAAATAGAAACAAGTGCTGCCAGACTGAGTCAACCTACAGGACTGAAACTGTGTGGATGTATTTTCTCTCACCCGGGTCTGAGCAGGGGCATCACCAGCTTCGGCCTTCTCTTTCACCTGCTCCACAGTCAAGTCCTCCTCCGGTTCTTCATCTAGAGGACAAGGAGATGCCTCTGTCATGTATATGCCATGTTCATATTATCCATATCCATATCCATATGACATACAACAAATTCTTTCAGGCCTCAAAACATTGAGAACAACGTGAGAACAAGTAGAACTTAGTGGTGGAGCTGAGGTGCATTTTAAACACTTCAAGTGGGGTTTTCTGACTGTGGCCACACCCAGGAACCTCTATCAACCCTGGGACCAGCTCTGATGTCACTGGAGAAGCTGTTGATTGCTGAAAGTTTTATTACTCTTCATAACTGCCAAGTAGCCTAAAGGCAGAGGAGATCTTTTTATACTTTCTTCTTGGTGCAGCCATGATTTTGCACTTTCACAGCTCTAAAATGCAAAACTAAAAAACATACAGTAATAAGTAGAGTAGATAATGGATGAAATACATTGACTTGCATATTTTTTAGAAATTCTTTGTGTTATCGCTTGACTTCTGATATAAATCTGGACTACTTTAAAAAAAAAAGACAATAGACAGCAGTAGCTTTGAGCTGAGACATTAAACAAGCATGGAAACACGTTCGTAACTACAATGCAAGCTGGCTTGACGCAATACTAAACAAGCTGATCATCAAGTACTCGAGTACTAAAGTCAACAAACAAAAACTGCATTACAACTAGTTTTAGTCAAGGTTTATTTTGGTAAATGCACGAGACTGAGAATGTTGGCCATAAAGACAATTATTGATTACAGCTGAACCACAAAAGTTGTCGGTTTATATTCATGGAATTATCACTCACAAACTAATCAAAATCATAACAATTGGTGTGCTTAAATTGGAAAAACCTCACACACCCACACCCACACAGAGCTATATATACCCTATATGTGTGTGTATATATCTGTCTGTCTGTCTGTCTGTCTGTCTGTCTGTCTGTCTGTCTGCCTATCTATCTATCTATCTATCTATCTATCTATCTATCTATCTATCTATCTATCTATCTATCTATCTATCTATCTATGCATACATACATACATACATACATACATACATACATACATACATACATACATACATACATACATACATACATACATACATACATACATACATACATACACACACATATATACTCCGTAAACTCCGTAAAACAGAAAATTATGTGTTCTACTTTACTCTTAATGTGTTGTCTTCTCTGGACCAGATTCTTTTAGACACTTTATTTAATGGCTCTCTGATGTAACTTGAAAAGATATATCCTCTTGAGATCCAACAGTACATCTTTGTCCTCTCCAGAGGACAACAGTTTTAAAGCTGGACCTCTTATTTCACCCAAGACAACAATTTCATTCAGGTAAAAAAAATCTTTTTTTCTGGGTCTCAAGAGAATAAATATCCAACCAAGTGGAAAGTGGATGGAAGGAAGGAAGGAAGGAAGGAAGGAAGGAAGGAAGGAAGGAAGGAAGGAAGGAAGGAAGGAAGGATGGATGGATGAATGGATGAACGGATGGATGGATGATGGATGGATGGATGGATGGATGGACAGATGGATGGACAAGTCAAGCATTCACACTCATATTTCCACCACAAGGCTCCAGAGTTAAAAGAAATCTCACCCTCCTCTTCATCATTTGCATCTCTCTTCTGTGATTTTCGAAGCTTTTCCTGTAATATCACCAGCTTGGCCATGGAAGCAAAGCTGCGCTTCATTGGGGAGACAGTGGTAGCTGCAGAAGCCCTTGTGGAGTTTGAAGAGCAGGTTGAATCTGTTGCAGTATTGCAGGAGAACTTAGCTGCTGACTCTTTGGGAATTGATGAAATTTGATTGGGAGAAGATTGGTGAGAAGACTCTAATGGGGTTCTTTCTGAGGCCAGAGTGGAATCTTCTATTAAATCAGTTTCAAATATAGGATACGAGGATGGGAAGGGAGATCCCTCTGCAGGAGAATCAGATAGTCCGGAGCCATTGTGAGCAGAGTGCTGAGAAGAGGAGGAAGATACGTTTTGGAGATCTGTGGAGGATGAAGACTTTGTTGGCTTGGAGGTGTTATCAGAGACAAATGAAGGAGGGATCTGTATGGGGGAGGGCTGAGAAGGTCCGTCCTGGACAGGGCATGACCCCTGGGTGCTGTCATCAGCAGGAGTTGATGGGAAACCCTTTTCCATGGTGCGGGAGTAAAAGCGATGTGTACTTCACTTACTGTAAATATAGTAAATACATTTCAGAACAATTTATATCGCATTTCACAGTGAACTTCCCACTTCCTGTCAGACAGGCTCAAAATCTGCTCAGATTACACTTTATGTATGATGTTATCATGAAGAGATTTTAACAATGTACTAAATAGCATTAAAACCACGTGGTTTGACTTATTAATGTCCTGTGTATTCACTCTTAAGTACACAATTTTCACCTCCCTGACTGTTACTCGTACACCTTATTTGTACCAGACATAAATGTTGTAGAAGCTCTTGCGCCACTTATTTGCTCCAAATGGTCAGAAATGTTCCTTAACTTACCAGTTTGATGCTAGTTTCTCCTCAGTTGTGTCAAGTCAAGAGTTGCGTCTGTTGACCCTGCCAAGCCTCGTGGACTCCAGCTCCACGAAACCAGAAACGCACACACATTGGTACTACTCTCATGTTCTGCTTTGTGAGAGCAACAGCGTTATTTATGGCCAGCCCTCTTGAAATAGATGTGTCTCTAATAGGCAGACTTCACTGCTTATCAAACACCAAATGGCTCTAATTGGTTTAGAGTGGATTACCTGCCTTCTCGCAGTTCAGAGTCCCTTCTCATGTTCACCAGACTGTTCACTTCCTTTAACAGTTGACTTTATGATTGTGCTTGATGTCTGGTAATATGGAATTGATTTGAACAAATGTTGATTCTGTCAGAATCCAAATTAAATACCAGGATTTGTCATCCTGGCGTGGTTGATTCTCACTCACTATGTATGTTTTTTTAAGGTTTATTGAGCGAGCTACAGACGTCTTAGGTCAGTTGCCTTAATGGTGTCCCACAATGGACCATATCATGTCCTTTGACTGTTGTGGCTCTTTGGGGCGTTGTGTTCAGGGAGCTGTTCAACTAAGCCAGTACTGAAAAGTCAGCTTTCGCTCCACCCCACTATCCCTGTTCCCCGAGGATAGCCCATAATTGTCAAAAAAAGAAAAAAAAAACCTCTCCCTGTCAGCTCACATCAGCAGCCATCCTATTAGCACACAGGTCAGTGACTTTAATAATAAAAGGTAAAACGAGGTTGAGTTACCTGCAGGTTTTGCTCAGCACAGCAGCTTCTCTGATTTACAGTTCAGTGTGCAATGAAAGACCCCCAACCCCCCATGACAACAGCAGTTAACTCTGTCTCGCCCTCCAGATGTGGGTTAAAAGATGACACATGCTGGTTTAATCCGCTCATGTGCTCACCATCTACCCCCCACATCAAAGGAGAAATGATGTCATGATCAGTTAGATTTGAGATTTGCATTTGTCATTTCACACACTGGCATACACATTAAAATAATAAAATAATAATAAATATCTAAAATATACTTTAAATAATGTACTTTGATTTTTGCTTTAAATATTTCAGTTGCAGCAGTGATACGATTTTGGTGTGTGCCTGCGTGCGTGCGTGCGTGCGCGCGCGTGTGTTACTGAGAGCCGTTTTTCACTGGCGGGGTTGTCGGTGACCCCGTTAGACGCGCAACATTCCACCCTCGTCTCGTCCAGATTTCCCAGACTCGGAAGGAGGAAGCCATCATGTCTGACTGCAGAAGACAGTGGAACCGGGAGGATGAGCTGCCGGTCTATCTGGCCGGACCGATCAGCACCGGGCCGAAGCAGAGGAAGAGCTTTGGTATGTTCAGTTCCGTGGAAGGTGCGTTCGAAAGCAAAACCATAGATTTCGACAACTACACAGTGGGGAGGAAAGGGAGCCGCACCCCGAGGAGCGGCAGCCGGGAGAGGCTAGACATTTGTGACCCGCCGGAGAAGACGCCCGGCGATGCTCGGGAGGGGACCCTGAAGTCCCCCGGAGGCAGAGAAGACGGAGGGCCAGGTGTCCAAATCAGACGTTCAGCGGGGAAGGAGAGCCCAGATGGGAAGGTAGGATGAAAGAGTCAGATTTCTAACCTCTTTTACGCCTTTTAATATTTCTGCATGCATAAGCATCATCTAGACTTCGCATCTCATCCAATTGCATTATATGATGGTGAGTTGTGGACAATCAAAACTTGATGGGCCCATTTAAACACTCTACGTTTTTATTCCCACAAAGACCTGAATAAATAATACATTCCTGCTGCAGTGCAGGTTGCCCATGTTGCTTTACGTCAACGCAGCTGAGAAAAAAATGCCCCAAAAGGTTCATTTTAATTACTCAAGTGCACTATTTGTGTGCACTTGCATTTGTGTGCCAAGGATCATGTGTGAATATCCGGCGCGGTAAACACACAATAGTGTTTATTCAGACACTGCGAATCATAATCTACAGTTAGCAAGGTGAAGTAAATAAGTAATAAATGGATGGCTCTGAAATGGACGTACTGACTAAATGGGCCCCGTGGCGTTCAGGGACAGAAGATCCCGTTCGACAGGCGCGCACGCACAAGCTCGCATACGCGTCCTGACGCAGGCGGCGCACAGCGGCGGATTCGTCGCTCGGTACGGAAACGCGGCATTCATCGTTGGGAACAAAGGGCCGCCGATTGCATCGCAAGCCGCTGTAAGGGTTCACTGTCGGGGGCAGAAAGACGGAGCATGTCTGGGACCAGGGACCAGGAAAAGAACGGTATCCCCGAACTGACGGTGAGCGTTCCGGTCCTGCCAGAGACGGTGGCCGGAGAATCTCTTCAATATAGTCCGTAAATCCCTGCTGCCAATACCGGCAAGGAGGGGATTAAATTCTTAGCTAAGTGGCAGAGAACAGAAGATCCTTCACTTGCATGCTGCATTTGCTTGCTGGAAACATCAGAAATGTGAACTGAGAAACGTTGCGCTCAATCCTGCAATCTGTCAATCCATGAAAAAAAACATCTGAGCTAAATTTCACACTGCAGACGGAAAAAAGAGAGCATCCATCAGAAGTATTCGGTTTGACTGTCAACTTGCAGCACATCTGAACCATGGGTGATCACTGGTTACCATGGAGACAGTGCATCTTCCCATTACTGTTGCCAGGCAGGTACCATCCATACTGGTACAGGATGTAACACATTTCAAAGGTCATCATATTATTACATTTAGTGTAAAGAGATTATAATGAGAAGAAGCCATTTATATTATTTATTTCTGTCCACTCTCATAATCCAGTGTCTCCATATTAGTGTAAGGCTGTGGTTTATTTAAGTGATTGTGTAATATTAAAACTCAGTTTAGTCTTTTAGTCTCTCTCTCTCTCTTCTCTCTTTTATAGAGTGAAAAAGTGTTGATCAAAGGAGGACGGGTGGTCAACGACGACCAGTCTTTTTACGCTGATGTCTACATTGAGGATGGACTCATCAAGTGTGTCCTCATTCACTCTTGACCTCTTCCACATCACCCCTGAAAACCCAGATACAACCACTGCCATCACGTTGGCCATCATTTCTCTGTTTCTACCTCGGCAGGCAGGTGGGGGAGGACTTGGCTCTGCCCGGCGATGTCAAGGTGATCGAGGCTAATGGCCGCATGGTGATGCCAGGGGGGATTGATGTCAACACCTGCCTGATGAAGCCCTACCTCGGCACCAGACCTGTGGATGATTTTTGTCAGGGCACCAAGGCTGCAATCACAGGAGGCACCACCATGATCAGTGAGTCCTGCTGCCCCACTGCAAACTCACTGGGTTTCTATGTATACAAATATACACAAAAAGATCTCAATGTATGTTGCACAGACGTTGCTGTAGAACAATGTGAGTGTGGAATTAAACAAGTTTGTGTGTACGGTTTGTGAACATATAGTCAGACAGTGTTTGTGTACATTATATGTCTGTACAGCACATCCATCCATTTATTCATCTGCTTCTCTGTCTGTCTATCCATCTGCCGGTCTGCCCATCCATCTGTCTATCTAGCATGCATCTTTTCATCTATACTTCTGATTTCTTCCACCCATCAGTCGACCATGTGACCCCACAACCTGGCGAGAGTCTGCTAGAGGCCTTTGAATGCTGGCAGGAGGCTGCAGATAAGAAGGCGTGCTGCGATTACTCCCTGCACGTGGACATCCCCCAGTGGAATGAAGCCGTTAAAGACGAGCTGGAGCTGCTGGTGCATGAAAAAGGTATGTCCCTATTTCATCCAGCACAGTTCCTGTTTCAGACTTGTGCTCAGCTCAATGTTGGAACAGTTTCACATGAACAATGGGGACAGATTTAGAAACAACTTGGCCCACAATTGAATCCTCTTATATGGAACTCAGGGTAGAAATCTGTTGTACTCATTACAATGCTGTCATGGTGGCGCTGTAGACACTTCACATGTAATCTGTTCTAAGTAAGGAGAAAAGACTTTACTATTGGGAGAGCTGTAACAAAGGGCGTACAATAAGCAGAGGCAGCTGCCTGCCTGCCCGAATTCTGTCAAAAGTAAATGTTACAATGGTACTTCTCTTTTACCATGCCTTTTTGGAAATGCCCCCACCCTCACTCCCCCCACCCGCCCCTCTGGGTAAACTTTGATCTTCTTGATTCGCTTTTGAATCTTCCCCAGTAATCATGTATGATGTTGTAGGTATCAACTCCTTCCAAGTGTACATGGCCTACAAGGATGTGTACCAGTTGTCAGACTCAGAGGTAGGTTTCCCAAACAAAGATTATTTTACTCAACCCTGTGTGTTTAGGTTGAAATCTGGAGAGTTTAATAATCCCATTTGTGTTTTGGGACTCCCTTAGCTCTATGAGGCCTTCTCCTTCTTGAAACAGCTTGGCGCTGTGGTCTTAGTTCATGCTGAAAATGGGGACCTGATCGCTCAGGTAAGTGTCGCTTAACACATATTTTCCTTCGCCGTCATCAACAGCCAGTAAAATTAACACACTGTTAAATTTCCTGCTGTGAAATAATACTAGAAACTCTCATCATCCAAACATTATACATGAGCTGTTTTCAGTGAGTGACTCAGGGTCTATTTTGGTTTTGTGGGTTTTTTGTAAGCCGACTTGGGCACGGCCTGTCTTTATACTAATGGTGATGACGTAACAGGGCTGTGGGCAGCAGTGGTGAGATGCTGGTTGTTATTTAAATGTCAGATATGGTAAAACCAATGATGATTGATGGGAGGATGATGCTAATGATTGATGAATGACAACAAAATGTGTGTTCCATTAACCACAGTTACCACAAATTAAGGATGAAATCAGTGGTGGGTGACGCAACAATAGCCACTACATAGCAACAAGGTTATGTTGTAATTGATTGTAATTGATTCATCAATTTCTTTCATAGTATGACAGGCCATAGAGTTATTATTGTCCACTCTCAGACTCAGGTGAGGGTACCGAAGCAGCATTCTGGTGGTTAAAATATGACATGAGAGTTCCTCAATGTAAAGTCGACAGTCACTGTTTGGGTTTTAAGATAATTCTGTTCATTTGTTTAGGAGCAGAAGAAAATCCTCGGAATGGGAATAACTGGACCGGAAGGCCATCCACTAAGTCGTCCCGAAGAGGTAATAACACGTTGATGCGTCTCACTGTTTCTCTTGGTCTGTCCCTTTAACGTTCCTCTTACGTACCGCATCGCAGCTGGAGGCTGAAGCAGTATTCCGCGCCATCACTCTGGGTAGCCGTGTTAACTGTCCTGTCTACATCACCAAGGTGATGAGCAAGAGTGCAGCTGACACGATCACGCAGGCCCGTAGGAAGGGTCAGACTCTCTCTTCCTCTATGTTGTTTTGTTTCCCAGTGTTTCTCAGCCACACTCAAACAGCATATTTCATTTTCTGTCTTCTGTATCCTTCTGGACAGGATCTGTTGTATTCGGGGAGCCGATCACAGCCAGCCTAGCCACAGATGGTTCTCACTATTTTAGCAAGAACTGGGCCAAAGCAGCTGCTTACGTGACATCTCCACCTTTGAGCCCCGACCCTACAACCCCGGACCATCTACACACGCTTCTGGCTTGGTATCTACTGAAACTTTTCTGTGACTCACACACATTAAGTCAACTAATCCTCCTTTAATTGGAAGGTCACATAAATGTTGCAGTATATGATGATGATGATTCTAAGATAAGCCTTTAGCTAAAGTATATTTCCTGGAATACTGGAGCATGTAATTACTTTGAATTAATTCAGAGCGTGTGCCTAATTTGCTGTAACCTCTGCAGAAAGTGAAATGCAAATTAGCCATAGGACACTCTGAAGATGCACCTACACTAATCTAACTCTGTTTGTGCTTAGATATCAGTTTAGTATTCATATCACGGCAAAGTGTAATGCACAATGTCAGACCTGCATCAGTGAGAGGGCCCAGCCAGATGGAGAGGAAATTAAGGTGAAAATCAGTGCCCATTATCAGTATTTCCTGGTTGGCTTAAACATTTAATTGAAAAATATCAAGCCCACGTTAGCAGCCACTTTAAACATACAATATATACTATGTATAAATAGATATCAACACACACACACACACACACACACACACACACACACACACACACACACAATGCACGGAGTATCCTGCTGTACAATTTTGACTGCCCTCAATTCCGTAAATAGCACAGCAACCAGCAACTAGAATTATTCATCATCTGTTGCCTTGGCTACCAGGAGCCTCCACTTCCTCCTTTATTTCATGCCTCCTCCCCTCTTCTTCTGAGACTTTCTGGGTGGGTCCTTGCTGTCATGCCAGTGGTGTCATCATACTGCTGTTTTGCCTGAGCTCCTGCTGAAGTGACAGGATCTAATTTTAGTTCAAGAGGTGCAAAGAAAAACACGTTTGCCTGACATTCCAGTAATCAGGCAGTTATTGTGCGAAAAGCAGCCTCTTATGTTCGTTCAGATCGAAAAGATAATTGATTGCATTTTGGTGATGCAGGTCTTTGATCAACACAGTTCAGGCTTATGGAATGTTATTTTAGTTTTTTTCCACAATCCTGGCAAGGTCATTATTTAACATTTCATTATTCTGCCCCAGAGCTCACTGAAGACACCTAGTGGTGAACAGAAGTACATACCAAATTAAAAGCTGACTATTTATTCAACAGTTGGCACTGAGACCTGCACCTTTAGGGCCACACTGATGAGTTCATATATATTTGCACAGCGGGGACCTCCAGGTGGTGGGCAGCGCTCACTGTGCATACAACACTTCCCAGAAAGCAATTGGCAAAGATGACTTCACCCTGATCCCAGAGGGGACCAATGGGGTTGAAGAGAGGATGGGATTCGTCTGGGACAAAGCTGTGGTGAGCATTAATATAGCGCCTGTATCTGTGAAAGGTTCGTACATTCTAAATGCTCAAGATTCTGTCTGTCAGGCCATGGGGAAGATGGACGAAAACCAGTTTGTTGCTGTCACTTCGACCAATGCAGCGAAAATCTTCAACCTTTATCCACGCAAAGGCCGGATTGCCGTGGGCTCTGATGCCGACGTGGTCATCTGGGACCCCGACAGCGTGAAGACCATCACTGCCAGAACTCAGCAGTCGGTGAGATGACGAGAGAAAAAAAGAAGAGAAAATGGCAGGAAATTAGGGGAAAGGCTGTCTGCTGTGTTCAGGGCATGAACACTATTACATATGACGGGATTTTGTGAATAATTAAAAAAAAAGAACAAGTCAGAGACAACAATATCATTTTATCAGACTTTTTAAATAAAACCTTTTTAATGCCTCAAGCAAAATTTCCTTCAATCCCTTTCCATCATTTAAAAAATCTCATTGATGCAAATTAAAGGTTAACGTCTCAAGGGCGTCTGAACCAAAATAATGAAACATAAATATGCATTTTTTTGTCATTTACATGGCAAAACAATCTTTGAAATGATAACACCTTTTGAGTGCAGTGCAGTGAAAGATAGAAGGCTTTGGTTGATGTATTCAATCTGCTCTGCTCCTTCTGACTCTAATCCAGATTGGTGCCAGCTTTCGGGTATAATCCTCTTCGCCCCTCACCCATTCTGTGCTACTATCTCTCCCTCCATCCCTTCCTATTCAACTGTCACCCCGAATGTTACACTTATCCCCCCCCCCCCCCCCCCATCCCTCCAACTACTTCTCTGGGATTTCAGATACAATGTCTGCTGAAATTACAAAGCGGGTCGCAATCATGAATGTCAGCGAGAACAAAGGGATTTCCTTTGTTCTTTGAACCTCATTCCCATTTTCTTTTTCATGTCTTCTCTCTCCTCTACATGCAGGCTTCAGATTACAACATCTTTGAGGGTCTGGAGTGTCGCGGGGGTCCCGCGCTGGTGTTGAGTCAAGGTCGAGTAGTTTATGAAGAGGGAAATCTGCAGGTTCAGCAGGGCACCGGACGATTTATTCCCCGCAAACAATTCCCAGACTACGCTTATCAGCGTGTTAAATGCAGGAACCAGGTACGGAACACACATCTGTTAGCGCTGCAGTACTCTCCTTTAAGATTTTCTGCTATATTGTCTGTATATTTTGTAAATCTATGTATTAAAATATATATATTTTTTGTATTTCGGACCGTATTTGAGGCCGTTGTGCTGAGAAACACAGTGTTTCCATTTAGCATCAGGTGCCCGGTCAAGTATGTGACTGATTACACCATCATGTTTCCTCCATCTCAGGAAGTGCTCATTCAGGCAATGGAAACACTCTTGAGCCACGGTTCATGATGGTAGCTCTGCACAGAAAATCACATCTTCACTCTACTCTGCCAATCATAGTGGACAAAAACCAGCAGTAAAATGCCATTAGTCCATTTTCTATCCTCTTGACATACTCCACTGGCTTCCCAGCTAGAGTGGGGTGGCTCTTCTCAAGATGTGGTTTTAGTTTTGAGGGCTTCGTGGCTTCTTTTGTAAGTGTCAACCCACACTCCACACGCTGGGTTTTCAGGCTCGAGTCTTTTTAAAGAAATGCTGCGTCTCTATGTGTTTTCTTTCCAGGTAAGGGTCAATCAAGGTGTGATGCGTGGGATGTATGATGGCCCTGTGTATGACATGGTCCCAACTCCCAAATACATCACTCCTGCACCATCAGCCAAAACGTCCCCCACTTCACACCAACCACCACCAATACGCAACCTCCACCAGTCCAACTTTAGCCTGTCAGGTATCTATCTATCTATCTATCTATCTATCTATCTATCTATCTATCTATCTATCTATCTATCTATCTATCTATCTATCTATCTATCTATCTATCTATCTATCTATCTATCTATCTCTGTCTGTCTGTCTGTCTGTCTGTCTGTCTGTCTGTCTGTCTGTCTGTCTGTCTGTCTGTCTGTCTGTCTGTCTCATTTACCTTAATAGATTATTGTAATTATGTCTCCAGGGGCACAAATTGATGACAACATTCCTCGTCGGTCTGGCCACCGCATTGTAGCGCCCCCTGGCGGTCGCTCCAACATCACCAGCCTTGGTTGAACTCTGAGTACGTGTGTACGTGTGTGTCTGCGTGTGTACAGGAAGTGTGAGCACACTGGCATGAATGCATTTCTTTTTTCAGGACCGTCTTTTTCACTTTGGTGGTTTTTGTTCTTCTTGAGGTAAAAGAAAAGCACATCAATACTTCCACTAAACAGACATAGAACCACCGTCAGTCAGGAACTCACAAACATTTGGGGCACAGACACGTATGTGCACTCACCCGTGCTCACGCAGACACACATGTCTGATGTAAACCCCCTTCCAAAAACTAAAAGCTGTCCCCTGTGTCATGTCTTAATGTTATCCCCTCTCCCATGAGCATGACTTTACCCTGATTCCTTCTGTCACCTGTGCTGTGTGGGTCTGCTTAGACACGGTGCTCCTTCTATTAATACCCGTCTGGTGTTCGGCAATAGAAATGACAGATTTCTCCAGCATCTTGGCAATAATTATGTCAATGTGTCCTAAAGGTGGGTTATGCAGGACTGAATGGAAAAACCCCACGATATCAACTTGGTGGATGTTGACAAGCCTTGAGCTTGTGTCAGTAGTAGCTTTTGTTGCTGTTGTAACTTCAGCTAATCAAGTCTTTTCACTACTGAATCAGTCTTTGGAACGTTTCAGCACTGAGCCTGCATGGATTGTTTGTGGGGGGCTAGGATGAATTGGAAGTTCTAAAATCCTGCACAGCCCAGCTTTAAGTATATCATTTCTGGGTCAATATCACCAGAAGGCGCATTTGCTATGTCCCATCACAAATGCTCAGTCATCATCAGTATATTCCAAATTAATGAGATTCAAATATTCCCACACATGTCACTTTAATATTAAGCCAGCAAAATGTTTTTTTCTTGATTTTAGACCATTTCCCGGATTGGGTGTATGTGATTTTGGCACGTCCTGGATCCCCACTGTGGCTATTTTAATTAAAAAGTGGGTGTAAAAGTAACTTCATTGCAACATCTTTGAAGGTAGCTGTTAAAATTGTCTGATCTACTGAAAAAAATGGTAGAAAATTCACAAAGGCTCTGTATGGTGATTTTGACCCTTATACATATTGCATGTAAAATCTTTAGATATTGCACAACTTGTGGTTTATTGTTATGGTGGCTGAATCCTTTCAACAGTTTTAAAGCACACTTGTATTAAACAGCACAATCGTGTTCCTGGAGTGGTTCAGTGTAAGCTTTATTGACGCCGACTGTGGCGACAGCCACGCTTCCATTCATTTGAACATTACTGCTGAAACTCGCATTAAAGCATTTGCACTCGACCCCCACACTCAGATGTGTGTGCAAACATTTCAGTTCCCACTAACTGCATACAAGCACATCGTTCTGCCTACCAGAATGTCACAAACCTGTGAGACAAGTGATGGTTTTCTGATTAATTAGATCCTTATTGTTTTGTTGAGCTCTATTTTCTTCAGCTCTCAACATTTTGCTAACAAGTTTTTAAATGCTTTTTAATATGTCCTTATTTCTTTGAACCTGGGTGTTTTCTTGGTAAAAATTTAAATAGCTTTGTTTCTTTGTCACTCAGTTTTGTTGCTGTTTGTCTTCAATGGAACCACAAATGGTGAATAAAGACTTGACTGTTGCTCAAACAAAAACGTGCCCTGGGTTTCTCCCCCCCTCCCCAAGCATTGTTTAAGCATCATTCATTTTAGACAGTTAAGAAACTTAACCCACACATTCTGAGAGAAATTTAAACAGGTTTTTAATCTACTTTTCATGTCCAGCTTGGGACGATTAGCAAGTGGACTCCAGCAACCCAACTGGCCCTGGTGGCCCTGATTAGTAATGAGGGTTAATCAGTTAAAAGAAAGTGAATGGATGGATGAATGGATGGATGGATGGATGGATGGATGAATGAATGAACAGATGAATGGATGGATGGATGGATGGATGGATGGATGGATGATGGATGGATGGATGGATGGGTGGGTGGATGGATGAATGAGTGGGTGGATGGATGGATGGATGGATGAACGAATGAATGAACAAATGAATGGATGGATGGATGGGTGGGTGGATGGATGAATGAGTGGGTGGATGGATTAATGCAGAGTACTCAAAAAACTGAACATTTGTGTGTGACAAGTTAATTATTTTAACACTTGGTTGTAGTAAGACTGGGATGCCATAACTTCACCACGCCGGTACCATCAACAGGGGACCAGGAGCACACCGAGGATCAGACGGAGCCATACACAAGCCCACCCCACCTCACTTACTGACTTACATATACCTGGAGACACACACACACACACACACACACACACACACACACACACACACACACACACACACACACACACACGGAAAAGGGAGTGAGCACGGGTGATTTTCTGCCCTGCTAACACACACTATTGGGATGCAAAGTGAATACATTAAGCTTAAATGCAAACGACATCAGGTAATAAACGTGATAAATAATAGAAGTTTGCAACCACAGAAACGAATGCTGTGACGACCTAAAAGCTCTGTGGTGTTAAATCAAATCAAACCCATTTCCTAAATACACTTCTGGTAAAATGTATTATTATCAATCATAAAAGTGCATTGTGGGCACATGAATAAACAGCACGGCGGTGATTTCAGCAGGACCATTAAATTGGCTGTTTTAATGGTTGAACAAGGCGATCATTTAGCCTGGGATTTTATGTTTACTCTCATTACTAAACGCTCATAAACTTAAACACAATCATGCTCTTTTGCACCGTGATCATTTATACGTGTTTATTTTATTTCCAGAGGCGACTTAATGCACAAGTTCACATCAACATACAGATGACAACACACCAGCAATAAACCCTCAACAGCTAACAGAATTTAATGTTCATGTCATTTTTATTGATGTATGTGGAGTTTTAGACCATGACCTGTAAACCATCCCCAAATTTTTAAAGTCATTAAAGCTCAGCTCAGCCTCAGGAGTGAGATTGGGTCATTAAAAAATTTCAGGACTCCTGCGGCAGATTTTGCATGTCTTTTTAAAATTGCTACTGAAGATGTTGACGTTTCATGGCAGATTCATAAAACAATTATCATTTATTGTAGAAACAAACTTTTGCCAAATAAATTGTTAAGATTATATGTTACATTTATTTTAACTGCTCCTTATGACAGTTTTTCCTGATGTAGCCACTTAGAAGGCTGCAAAAAGCTAATTATTAAATATCACAGTGACTGATATCATTAGTTATTATTGAAAGGCTGGCAGAAGACAAAAAAGGGGAAGAACAAGAAATGACATTGTCGCGGAACTTTAGCCGTTTGGAGAAGTAAACGATGAATCTAAGTTAGTCCATAGGAGATGGTTTATTCCAGTCAGTCGGTCAGGATACATACAAGGATGCATGCAGAGAGATCTCTGCTTAAACGTACACAGTTCTGATCTGGCCCGCCTCCGAGGCGCGGACACAGGACGTCTTCACAGCGTATCTGCATGCACCGCATGTGTTTGGTGCCTTCACAGCATGTGTTCCGGCTGGCGCAAGAAGTTGAATGACTGAGAATGTCCCCCCCCCCCAGTCGTTTGACGCAGGTCTCCTTTGAACTTCAGGGCGCCTTTGTTTTCTGTAAATTCATGAGGTGGCGAACGGACTCATCTGCTCTCCCAGTCTCCACCACACCCTTCCTAAATTTCCATTTCAACCCTTCCTTTTGCACTCAATTTACATTTCACACTCAAATTCCATTTCAACATAAACACTTGGAGCTGAAATAAGAAGTTTAAACAGAAAGCCATAGGAGTAATCTAAAATCTCTGAAAGGCTGCTGGAAAAAAATGTTGACAGCCATGGTGTAAAGAGAATGACCAGCTATCACGATTCCCTCGCGAATAACATCAGACAGAAAATATACAGTCTATAAAATATGTGTCCAGAAATGTATCTGGGAAAATGGAAATAGAAAAGAGTTCCACAAATAGATGAAGGACTATTGGTTGTGCATCAGTGAGAATCTGAAGACCAGCCACATGGAGATGCAACTCCACACAACACTACACAGCAGGAAAAAGGGATGAGGAAGCGCAGAGAGCCAAAGTGTTTTGTGAATGACACAATGAGAGATGGAGGGGTCGCACCTCCAGTCACAGCAGCCAGAAGAACACGTCCCTGCAGAGAGCCTTTAAATGTGACGTTTATGAGAAAGAAGTGTCACACCCTTCAACCCAAAAGAGTTGGAGTCTCTTGCAGAAGCAACCCGACATCAAAGATAGGATGTATTCAAAAGGCGACAACTGTCAAGGAGCGGTGCTGGAGATTCAGTCTGAATGTGTGGAGTGGACACCTGAACCTGCCCTCCGAGAGAGAAACCGTGAGGAGACGGCGCCTCTGAAAAGAGCTGTGATGAAGCCTATGAAGAGTTCTGAGAGGTTGGGATTCCAAAAACAACTCCAACACTTCAAAAGGAATTTGTTCACCATGGAAACACAGTCAAACCGCTACAGGGAACTGAGGAGAAATGTGGAAATTAATGAACGCCTCTTCCACAATCAGTTCACCTTCCAACTTTTCATCTCCTCAAAAACAAGCAATCCTTCACACAGGTGCCTTTTATGTTGCTGCGTGTTGTAATTGCAGTGTAAAAAAGGGTTCTGTTGTCATAGGAACAACTCTCTACTCCTTGGTCATCTTTAAGACACTTGCCCAGTTCCCTCATTACTGCCGGTTCTATCATATCTGGATCTCTGCCTGGTTCCCCGTTTGAAAGCACCTTTAGGTGGATCTCTGGCTGCCAGGAATCAACTTCTGTATGACCCCTTCCTTTGTTCAAACACTATTTCCATTTCTTTCATGTTTTTGATTTACGTTGCTTATTTTCGATGGAGTCGGTGACATTTTCAATAATTGCGGTTATTAAAATGACCAGTGTTCTGCAGCAAACCGACTCTGAGTCTGGATGTTTTTAAAATGTAACTGAATCCAAATGCAGTTAAGAGAAGCCAGTTAAAGCTGACCATGCAGAATTACTATCAACAGAGCAGCATATTAAACATGTCATCAATACGTTCCATAGTCATTTTTAAGGTCAACTATAATACCACACAACTAATTTAGCACTATGGAAGACTTTGAAAAATAATAATAAAAACAGATGTATTGACTTCCTAATACTTTAGAAAACTGTGTATATACTCTATATGTTGTAGAGGATTATATGAAGTATATTGGCAAATATGATGGTTTTCTTCCGAAAATGTGAAACTGAAAAAGTCCCTTCATCCTATAATAACCCAATAAAAAATGCACTCCAACAGGGGCTGTTGAATATTGAATATGTTTTCACTCTCAATGTGTCACAGCACAATCTATCACAAATTGCCACATCTGTACTATTAATACAGCCATCTGTCGTCCCTGAGGAATTTCTCCTTTTTTATTGTAGTCCTTGAAAGCATCGGCTGGGTTTATTTTCAAGTTTCTTCGTTGCAGAAATTGACATCACTTGGTCTTAGGCAGCTCCTGAAAAGGAAATGATGGGTAGCAAGATGCCAATCGTGCAGTCAAACTGCTGCTTTCATGCAGTCAAATCCAGCTCGACATACTGGAAGGTTTTTTTCTGTTGGTATATATAAATTTCAATCGTGTAATCTGCAGACATTAGGCAGACCTCAGTGCCAAACTCGACGTGTTCCTCACCTTCATCAGATGCAGGCTGTCTGAGGGTGAAAACACTTTCAGCTTCTGAAGGTGAAGTGCAGTAGATCACAGGAGGCATTATGATTGTTCCAGGTCACTTTCAGAGAAACCAAAAGAGGCCACCATGCCGCTGCCATCTGCTCTGGGATCAAACTAAAGCCATGGAATATTCAGGTTTGGAAACCTTAAGTGATGGATTTTCTCCAGCTTCTCCAGCAGATGTGAAATCACAGAGGTGAGGAAACTGTGGAAAATAGTAGCTTTGTGTGTTTAGCCTGTGCAGAAATGGGAACAGGTGTCATAAGTATCCCTTGAAAGGAACGGGATGCTGCTTGGCAATAACAGAAGGCTCCATCATGGCAAATTACTCAGACAGCTGTGACACGCTTCCCCAATTGATGGTTCCAGAGCTGCATCCAGCAATGCTGCCATGAAAAAAACAAACCAAAAAACCCTGTAAATGCAGTAAATAACAACCAGAACTAAATGTCATAGTATGACGAAGTACTGTCGATGCAGATTATGCTAATGGTAGGTTTTACTGTCAGTGAGGTTTATATGTGTCCAAATTTGTATCATTCCTGTTAATCATGTCTGTCCTAAACATGAGTTCCTACAAGCAGATCTAAACTTTTACATGGAAAGAAAAATTCTCAACTTTACCTGATACATTTGTCTTATTTAGTCATGTTTAAATTTGATATCTGCAGGTTTCTGCCCAATGCTTCTTCCTCTAAAACTGTTTTTACAAGCCACTGCTGCCTGCATGAGCACTGTGGGTTTCTGAATGCAGAGACTTTAGAGACACAATACATGCTAAGCTTTAGGAAAGCATGATTAGAGATAGATAAAGGGACAGATCGATATTTTAAGATTGACGGGATCTGACCCTACAAATGCAGACTCACACTACAAGATCAGGTTTAGCTCTTTTACTGAAAATGAACAGCGTGATTGCCAACAACTCTCAGCATAGATAAAACCACGGCTAAGCAAGAAGCAGGCTGGGTGATATGGGCAGTGGAGCTCGGGTTTAGGAAGTCTGCAGACAGAAGAGAGGCAAAATGAGCAAAAATCAAAGGAGAGGACAATGAACTGGCAAAGGTCAAAGAAGGAATCAGCCTCTTAAGCAGGAGGCAGGCGCAGATGATTGAACATAGATGAGTTGCAGGTGTCTAGAGGATCTGATGGGCCTGAACCAGGTAGTGGCCCTGCCCACTACCTGGGTGGAGGCATGGACGGATGGCCTCTGTACATAAGCTGCCACCAAGCAAAGATTCCTAATTATGATGTGCCTTACTACCAACACACTTAACTTCTGCTTAATAAAACACAGAAGTAATTACAAGTTTCAAAATTACAGCCCCAAGCTCCGCATGATTGACTCACAAATCAGCCTGGTCACAAATGCAGCTCTCACACAAGCAACAAACTTTCTCAATTAGAAGTTCAACCCAATAAACAACAACAGCATCAACAACACAGGCCTGCTCTTTCAGAAAATCAGAAGAAGCCAGGAGCTGCCAGCAGGCAAGAGCTGACAAGAGAAGAGCGGACACACCTCTGCAATCTCTGCAAACTGCAAATTACTCCATAAATGCTGGAACAACACCTTGTTCTCACACCCCTGTTTAGGAAAACACTATGTCTAGATGGCCACTATGTGAAACTGGGAAGGCAAGTATAAATTAAAAGCAAATGAATTTCTGTCAGCAGTTTAAGCTTGTTGTTTCTATGTAGCATGTAGCATTTAGTTAGCTGAAACTAGAGCTGTCACCATTATATGGTGTAAATCAGAACATACCAGACCCAATTAAACCAATACCTAGGTTATTAAAATACTAAAAACCTAATTTGTGCAGCTCTTCCTGCTTTAGCCATTTAAGAATGAAGATTGCTGCATCTTAAGAATTCATTTGAAATTCCTTCAGTACCTCAAGGCTAATACAGGAATCCTGTTTACATCTAACACAGCCAGATCTGTTTTTGCTGTCAGAACAGCCACCATAGGTTTAGAGTGATGCCGCCAACAGCCGCTAAAAGAGCAAAAATGAAGGAGCAACGTGTGAAGGATTGAAGCTTACATCCAGGAGCACCTGGAAGGTTATCAAGGAAGGATGTTTGCAGCTCTGCATAGCTTCACACGTGGCTGTGTTGGTGCTGATTCCCACTCTCTCTGCATGAAAGGATAATTCTAAAACACAAGGCCATGATCATTGGGACAGACCTCTGGAGCAGATGGCTCCAGAAATCATAGTGAAGGGTGTATGAGTGTGTGAGATTGTGAGGTTTCACCAGCACATTCTTTGTGGTATTCTCTTTCTAATCAATAACCTGTAGCTCCCTTGGGGTCATTTCCCAGGATTTAATTAAGAGTTCAGAGAAACTGATGTTGTTTGTTGCTGCCCAAGTGGCAGTTTGTCCAGTTATCCAGTTTTTATGGATGCCATAGAGACACTGAGCTGACATAGCATGAAGATGACTGATGACACATTAAGTGAGCCAGAAATGTTGGCAACATGTTTTATATTGCGCGGCATCAATAAATATCTTGTGCTCGCTTTTATGACTTTATTGCAAGACACCAAATTGGACCTTTGGGGTTTTTTCTCTCCAGAAGAATGTTTAGTAATTCATTATTTGGAGTTAAAAGCTTATGCTCGCAGTTCCATCACAACAGTTATTGGCTGGTTAACACAGCAAAATGACATTTTAAAATTATATTTTGACACAAGGCATGGTTTAAGAGCAGGTAAACATTGTCCATCTACATCAAATAAGTCAACCAAGGATGTTAAAACACACATTTGTAATTACAGGTTATTAATTTAATGGGTATGTATTAATGAAGGAAGATTTTTGTAAAAGGAAATAAACATGCGTGGCTATGTGCTAAACACGCACATTCTAAATAGACTTAAGATGGAATTTTTGGTAAAATTGTTGTAAAGATATTTTTTCTTTCCGTTCCGATCAGTAAAACCAGAGGTTGAAACGCTCCCTGCGACTCCCGGACAATGGAGGTAATGTCGACTCTTGGCCGCATGGTGTCAGTGTTGCACACTGGACACAAAGTGTCGCTCTTTGACATTCAGAGTCCTTCACGCTAATCTTTGCAGCGTGCAGTTAATACCTCTGAAGTCTGTTCAGATAAATCCACGAACAAATTGCCTCCTAAATATATTCCAAAAGTTTCCCTCTAACAGGATACTGAAGAAAATCAAACTTCTAAGCATAGAGTTCTTATATGAAGCCACATTTAAATAACATAGGGCATGGAAATACATTCTTTTCAGATTGGTAGACAACCACAAGCAAGAGTTATTGACGGAAATTATATGAGTGAGGACGGGGTTTATTGTTCTGGTTGGATCAAAACGGAAGATTTGCAGGATGTGACCTTGAAAATCAGAAGAGATGATGTATAGCTGGATCATATAATTACCATATGGGATAGACTTGATTTTTTTTGTAATAGAACAATGAAACACAGTTTAATACAGTTTCCATTTGTCTTATTGTTGCCTTCCTTGTGGGGAACGAATACAAACAACACAAAAACAATGCGGACAGACGTGTGTGTTTGAATTTTTTTAATGTCAAAGTCAAACTTTTACACGATTCAACTTCATACCAAACCAGCCGCCGACAGCTCCTCGTCCTTCCGCGACATAGCAAATGCAATTAGTTTAGTATATAATTACAGGAGAGGGGGAAGCAGAAAAACACAGCCAGCCCCATAAAAAAACAAAAGAAAGGAAAATAAGAAACACATTGTTTTCACCTCTTTTTTTCTCAAGTGCAATTTTGAAGACCTTAAGCATGCCATTGTTTCCAGTTGTCTGTTCTACAGTGTACGTTTTATCTTACATGGCTATAAGGGTTACAGCAGTGGGAGATGACAGGTACATGACGTGCGCTAAAGTCTGATGGTTTTTTTGTTTGTTTTTTTTCCTTTTTTTAAAGATGTAAGTGACAGATCTCAGGCTCGGCGTTCGCTGTCAGTCTCCCGTCTTTGTTTTGCAAATGACAGAAACAGAGTCATGTTTAAACGTGCAGTATAAAAAAGAGATTAATGTACAGCAGGATCCTTTCAATCCAGATGTGGGGTGGGTGGGGGTGGGGAGTTTGAAAGGCGCCTTAAAAGAACTGCCTTAAAACAGCAGTTTGCAGAAGAAAGGGAATCTGCCACTTTGAAGCATCAGAGCTGTTTCAAGAGTCTCTTTCCACGCGGTGACGATAAACCGCAATGTCCGAGTCTTTGTTGCGCATCTCTCTCTCCCAGAGAGAGAGAGCGTGTCCCCAGTCTCTCAGTGCTTCCACCACATCCTGCAGGACGCTGTGATTGTTTTCACACCTTTGCTTTATGTGAATTCTCTCTGAGCCGATTACCCTCATGCGTCAGGCCTCGAGTGTTCTTTACGTCCCGGGCACAGTCCATCAATAACGGAGCTCCGTAAACAGCCATGTTGGGGATTAAGGGGGTCGTGAAAGGCTTAGGGAGTAAGTACATCAGTGGTCTAACATAGCAGATGAGAAGATGGACATATATACAGTTAATGAAGAAAAATAAAGCGTGGGCAATCATTTCTTAGGCTGCGGAGTAAAAGATGAAATCATGGTACTTACAGTCCACAGTGACCACAGTTTGTTTGTTAACCTTTAAATTTCTCCCTCACAGCACGGTGAGCATGTCTTATTCGCCTTATCCTATCCAAAACAGCCAGAGAAGTGAAGACGCAGACTGGAAACATCCAGAACCGTTACATTCGGACTTAGACATTAATGAGATCAGTGCAGATCAACAGAGGAGACGAGGAGAGAAAGGAAACATGTGAAGACCAGAGGGACGACCTAACCCTATTATCCCTATCACACCACCGAACCACACACTGATGATGGGAATTAAGATGTGCCGGCCTCCAATCTTCACCCACTCGTCAGCCCGGTGCAGCCGAGTGTGTCTGAATAAGTAGAGTAGCTGCTGGGAAGGACGAGCGCAAAGGAGCGCGTTATCTGTGCAGTCCAGCACAGCAGCACGGGCGTGTGGGACTGTGTGAAAGGCTGCAGCAAGGCTTCGTGTTTGGCCCGTGGCACCCTTTTACACCGACTTGTGCAAACAGGAGAAAAAGGCCCAAGGTTGACCTAAAGTTGCGCCACGATAAACAGTTGAACCTACTGAAGCTCACTCCCTCGCCGCCAGCAGTCTTCCCCCGTTAGCACACGCAGGGAGCAAAGATGTTTCCAAATAGGCGTGGTATTCAAAAAAGGCATGTGGTTTTAAACGAGAGAAAAAAGTTAGCATTATCTTTCTTTCATGCAGAGTCCTTTTTTTCTTATTTTTTCCTCACAGGAGTTTTTTTTCCCCAAGTCCTACTTACAGTTGTTGAATATTTTATGTTCCCACATTTTCTTATGACAAATAAGATGTCTGAAGTTCCCTTTAACGTAGCCTCAAACATCAGTCACAGATGAGTACTTATTTAATACATTTTATGCTTAAATACTGGCTATATGCTGTGTGTATGCCTGTGCTTATGTTTTTCAGGATGAAAGTTAATGTCGGTTTTAGATATGCTATGTTACACAGCCACTGAATCGTGTCACAAACCGTGGCTCCGTGCGTGTTCACATTTCGCGGACGCACCATGAATTTGTGTTTGCATGCTTAGATCTGTATGCTAAGCGCGTGCATGCGTGCATGTATGTGTGCGGCTCGAGTTCATAAGAGCACCAATGACACGTTGTCTACTGTAAAGTGCGGGTGAACACAGCACCTCAGTCTGCTCTGAAACGGCGGCTGACAGCAGGCAAAAAATGCTGCATCAGTTGCGCACATATAATACACGGTTTACATACGGGGCGTTTAGGAAGGGGAAAAAAACCAAATCCACTAGCCAGACTACACACTACCAGAGAGCATTGTTGTAGATAATGATGTCTAATTACTGTAAGAAGTCCTTTAAAGTTGTTGCTGTGTTCTGACTTAATTGTGTTTTTATGCCTGATTGACGTGAGCATGTTTTTTTTTCAAGTCATATATAACTGTACAGTAGCCGCATGTACTCTGCTTAAAATTCACTTCAAACCCAATGAAGCGCATGTTCGAAGGCTCCCGCTGTGGTACAATCTAGTTGATTGGACAACACAGAGTCTGATTGGTTTCAGCTGCAGCCAAAGAAATCAAATTGATGCCTGTTACTTCTTTTTTGTCAGTTTCTCTGAAGACCAGTGTTTTCCTTCAGCAGATGGTTCAGCCTTTGAGTCCAGGCTCGATGTAGCCTCAGCAAATGCACCAAAGTGTGTGCCAAAATATTTATAGCATCAGGTTTTTACTTAGATTCAGCTCTCTCTTCTTCACCCAGATTGGGAGGGTCAGACATGCATTGGATTCAGGTAAAAAGAAGAGTGAAGTTATCCTCCTCCACATGGCCATGAATAGAATATTTGCCGTTCGGCGACCTCAGTGTTGGATAAAAAAAAGCGTTTTTTTTTCTTTTAGAAAGTACTCCTGTTAAATCCTCCCCAAAGCGATGATCCATCGCTTGCTTTAGTTTAAGTGCCTTTAAATATATGTCGGAATCCAAAAGGTCCAATTTGATTTACAGCAGTTCTGACTTGGTATTTTGTCACAAGTTTAAAAAGGAGGTCTAAATTCCTAACTTGCCAGGTAAGATCTCAATCTGTTTTGTTGTCTTCTTTTTGTTTTAGAAAAGTGTGTTGGGTGGTGATGATTGCACTGTTGCTGAGCTGTCACAGGTAGACCTCACGGCGTGACAGCGTGAGGCAGGACGCGGTCTTGTAGTCCCCTCCTGTCCGCGTCAGTGGTATGACCTCAGGTGGGTTCTGGCTCTCTCCCCCTTCCTCCTCTTGCTGGCGCCGTCCGAGGCCTGCGCTGCTGAACGTGTCGTAGGATGCTGACGTCATCTTGCGGTTCAGAAGGTTACGGTTGTGATCGCCCACGTTCCTGTTGCGATCTCCTCTACTGAGGGTGCCGAGGGGGTCGCCGTTGGCCAGTGGTAATCTCTCGCTGCTGACAACGCCAGGTTCTGAGCTCCCCGCGCTGCCAGCGCTCTCGCTGTCGCTCTCGTGATCGTTACGGCGAAGGTTGTTGTTATCGTCTCCGGGGGCAAAGGTCGAGAGCCTTGGAGGGTCGCTGCCATGGCGTTGACGCTGGCGAGGTGAGGGCCGGATGGGCATCCAGCAAGTGTCAGAGTGGCCAAACTCATCGCAGTCCCTGGTACATTTTCCAGTCAGAGCGACATCTGGCAGTTGCCTGGCATCTGGACGTACAAAAGAGAATGAGAAAATAAAGATGATACAAGCTGGCAAAGAAGAGCTGACCATTTCAAAGTGTGCGATTGTAGAAAACACCACCTAGTGGCCAATCTTGAAGGCTGAAATTGCTGAAAAGCTCTCATGAATCCCTAAAACGTTACTTGTTAATGACGGTTTTCAGGGACCTAGAAATTCATCATTTAATGGTTTTGACCAGAGCAGTCAGAAAAATACTCTATGGAGGAGGGGGTGAGTGTGTGGGGCAGTGGCTGGACGTACGACTGCACTGGGTCCAAGGCCAGGAGAAATTAGCGAAACATCAGGTGAGGAAGACATGAGTAAGAAGGTGGTTAAGCAGTGAGGGAAAAAGCTCGTAAGAGAGAGAAAAGAATAAAAAATCAGCATGAAAAATGATGTCCTTGCAAAATGGAAATTGCTTACTTTAAAAGAACATTAAGCACTACATGAAAGGTGAAACCTGAGGTCAAATCAAACATCTATTGAAGCCCAAGGGGAGATAATTGCCACAAATTTGGGTTATAAATATTAATGGCCTCACACATAGTGAAGGAATTATGGTTTTAATACATAGCTGGATCAAATGAAACAGCTGAGGTTGTGTTCTGCATTTTTCAGATGTTCATTATTATAAATGACCACAAATGTCGATAGGTGGTTAAAAAATTAGCCTTCGTCATTTGTTCTGAGAACTTTGATCACACACAGATGATCAGGGGTGTTCGTTCAGGAACTGTTCACTTTGAATACTGACATGAGTTCAAGCCGACTCCAGTTTAGACAGAACTTTTGCATGTCAGATACCATCATGATCATCATCATCAACAACAACAACCCCTCAACTGGTTCAAGAGGTTATTGAGGTCACCAATGATCCACAGTCCATGTCCTGTAAGGTCAAAGGTTATTCTAATATCATGGAAGGAGGCCATTTGGTTTCCAAGAATAATCAATACTGTGCTAAAGGCAAACACAACTTTTAACAGTGAGCAACAGCAAAAAAAGGGAGAATCTTATAACAGTAAATAAAAACTCAGACAGCAGAAATGTAACATTTAACCCTTAGAAATGTAGTCGCCAGGGCTGACGTGGAGCTTTTATGGTTCCAGCATGACCACAAAGAAAAGAAACAGCAAAGACGTTGTTTTTTTTTTGCGACTCTTGATCCCTGACAAAGACCTGAAATCGAAAAGTTATAAGGTACAAACACATTTCTTGGCTTTGAGCTGCTGACTGACAGGGACATTTTGCTGTGCATTAGCTTCTAAAAAAGATACTAAGAAAGGAATTCCATCCTGCGTGAAAAGAAAAGCCTTCAAAAACCTTGATGACAAGTCAAGGTTTTACAGCACCTGCGTGCACATGCATGTGTCCGTGCACGTGTGTGTGAAAAAATGGCCTTGAAAGACAAAGACCTTCAGCAATGAATGAAAAGATGAATTTATGATGTTTTCCGTAATTTCTCAATGCCTGCGTTTGTTTGCCTGCTCTGACCATTTTCCACATGCTCCTCTTCCCCGACGCTGCCCTCCGGGGTGGTCCGCTCGTAGCCTTCCTCAGGAAGCGGCAGGGCTCCCAGGCGTGGCCCCGATGAACTCTTGCTGCTGGGAGTCTCCGAATCCTCTAGGCCGCTGTCATAACAACCGCCGTCCTGAGGCTGGCTGACCACAGAGAAGGTCACTCGGCGAAGGGTCCCCTGCGGAAAACACACACACACACACACACACACACACACACACACACACACACACACACACACACACACACACACACAATGTATTAATCATCCAGGATGCCTAATCTGAGATCCTAAATCTGGGGATTAGACTGTTTGATGCAGGGGTCTGCACAGACATATTGAGATTATCTGTTCTTGTTTGCCTTGATTATGAGTTTAGATGCTACGATGCAGGGGTAATAATAATTAACCCACCACAGCATCTTTAAGTGTTGGGGGGGTTTAATCCCAGTTTTGATTGATGCTGCAGGATGCAGTTGATGTTTACCAACCTTGGCCTTATTTTCCAGTTGGAAATGTGCCTACAAGTGGCAGCTGGCAATATAGAGTGTACTGACAAAAACACCGCTGCTGTGTCAGGTGCTTTGTCAATATTATGCTTCCTACCCTGGAAAAGAGTGTCCAGCACTCGCTTTTCAAATATGCAGGAAAAATAAACACCAACAATAGTGCAACTCTTCTGGTGAGATTTGCCTCAGAGAAGTGATCTTTCTTGCCAAATCTTGGCATTGGAATAACTCCATGCCAAGATGTCACTTCGTCTGCTTTTTTAAGGAGATGGGAGACGGCAGTCGAGTTGATCGTGTCACCGCCATGGCTAATTAACTGGATCCAAGCCTTGGGAAGCATGTCACTGCTGGGAGGATTTTCTGCAAGCTTTCGTGTTCAGTGTTGTGCCACAACGTCAGGCGACTGTGTGACTGTATCAGGCAGGTTTGGTGTTACCATTAACAGCAGACCTGCCTGATACAGTCACACTGTTGCTCCGTAAAACGTGGAACCATGCAGTTGTGAAATGTTGCAAATAAACTCTGTCCATTTGTTTGAATTTTAAATCAGCTCCAAATATGCTATCATTGCTGTGTATAATTGCTTTATTAGCAAATTTGGAGTGTCACTCTTCTGAAACCCATATGCTTTGCAGATTTGCTCAGAAGGTTTTCCATTTCATTGTTTGCTATTAAATGACACCCCCCAACCCATTCAGAATCTTTAATATTAGTCATTTTTCTGTGGATAAACTGCCGTGAGGTCTGGCTGAAAACTAAGAGACAGAGTCTATATTTTCACGCGGTTCCCATCCTTGTCAGTACACACAAGTAGCCATCAACTCTGTCCGTGCTGCAGTGGAATAGCTGGTGATTCACTAAGAACTGACATCATTCACTCAAACTGAGCATCAAAGCTGTTGACATCTCAGCACACAAATCACTCTGGTCTAGTTAGCAGAGCAGCTTCGACTTTATGGGGGGCATACTGTAATACATCCATGCTGAGAAAATATCAGAGACAGTTAAATGTCTCCCTCTGGCCTGGAGGGACCACTCTGCACCAGGAAGCCTACTTCCACCCAACACCCCCCTGCATCTCTGCTCATGCTCATTTATCCAGTCGCCAAATTACAATCCCTTCAATTTACATCTGCCCTGTATAACGCAGAAGTGAAAGCAACAGAGACAAGACGCAGATTAGGGTGGGGGGAAAACCTAAGATCGGAATGTAGCTTCGGGATAATCTGGAGAGAAACTGATGGACGTCTGGCACCAACATCCAGACTAAGTCAATTCTTCTTTTCCGTACAAACAGCAAAAGAATTAAGCGCATTTAAACATTTCAACTCGCATGGAGACAGGGACGTGGCAAAATTAATTAAGCAGAAGTAGGAAATTAATAGAGCACATGTTTCTCCTGCCATTATGGAGCGAGGCGGGGATGAAAGCAGGGCGACTGACAGCAGAAATAGTGAGCTGAGACTGAGGCAGGGGAAGAGATATTAGAACCTAATGGAAAAGCAGCAGTTCTTGGAATCTCTGTGGCTTCATCTCAAACCCTGCACAGAGGGACCGACATATTTTTAGAGCTCTGATGAAGCAGTCCAACCTCTTTTCTGTCAGTTTAGGACCAAGGGCAATGGCACAGAAAGGGAAGAAGTGGGTGAGAAACATCGTGACAGAGAAAGGATTATTAATTTTCTTGTGATAGGAACCCCCCACCCCCAATCAGTGATCAATATGTCAAACAATTGCTGTAGTTAGTGACTTAGTATGCTGCCAAACAAGAAACCTGTTAAAATAATGGCAATGCTGGAATAATTCACTCATAACTATCACTAAATGATTAAGAGTTAAAGCTATTAGTGATCACAACACAAGAGCAAACACATTTTCTCTCAGGATTCCGCCCAGAAACCCAATATTGTAGGGAAATAAGATTACCACAGAGTTGTGGATTATTGTCAGTAACTGTGCTTCTGATATGTCCGTATTATTTCTACTCAGCTATCATATTTCTTTAAGTACCCTATTGTGTTTGCCCAAAGCAAGGCGGGTGTTAGCACAGACAACGGTGTTTGTTTTTATCCACTTTTAACACTCAAGACTAAATTGTTTTAACGCGATTTCATCTTTTCATTTAACTCAAGGCTGATGTGGAGACTGAAATGGTGCCCCTTGATATTAAACAATCCAAAACAAATTTAGAAACCATTAGTCATGTCATGTACCTTTTAATGTTAGCGTATGATTGATAATATTAAAGCAGAGCAGTTTTTAGGATTTTGTATTAATGGCCAACCTCATATCATATTTATCAGATACCCTCATGTCAAATCAAATCAATCTTTATTTATATAGCGTCTTATACAATCAAAATTGTTTCAAGGCGATTTCCAGAATCCCAGGGTCTAACCCCAGACAAGCAACAGTGCCAAGGAAAAACTCCCTTTTAACAGGAAGAAACCTTGAGCAGGACCAGGTTCATGTAGGGGGACCCTCCTGCTGGAGGAGAGGAGAGGAGAGGGAGAAGGAGAGGAGAGGAGAGGAGAGGAAAGGAGAGGAGAGGCACAGAAACACACACAAAAATACACTATACAAGGGTAAGCGGGGCCGGAGGTCATCATGCAGCTCCAAAGGCGGCGATACTTGTAAATGAATAGTGAGGGGGGGAAGAGAAGCAGAAAAACTACACAGGAATCAGCATAACTAGTCTGCTTGATGAGGAGGAGGAAAGGAGAGGAGAGGCACAGAAACACACACAAAAATACACTATACAAGGGTAAGCGGGGCCGGAGGTCATCATGCAGCTCCAAAGGCGGCGATACTTGTAAATGAATAGTGAGGGGGGGAAGAGAAGCAGAAAAACTACACAGGAATCAGCATAACTAGTCTGCTTGATGAGGAGGAGGAAAGGAGAGGAGAGGAAACCATGACCCAGTGGGGTGACAGGCCTGTCAGGGATGTCAGGGGCCTGTCATGTTTCCGGACCCCGGCAGCCTTGGTCTATAACAGCATAGCTAACATGTGACCTAATGATTAGATGACCCCCTAAATATGATAATTTGTCTATCTATGATAGTAACTGGAACTACAGAATTAGCAACAATAAGCTTTTTCAAAGAGGTAGGTTTTAAATCTGATCTTAAAAGTAGCGATGGAGTCAGCCTCCCGTACCTGGACAGGGAGCTGGTTCCATAGCAGGGGGGCCTGGTAGCTAAATGCTCTGCCCCCCATTCTACTCCTATGTCCATAATGCCTTCTCTTCACATAGTTGGGTTAATCTTGGAGTTCCACAAGGCTCTGTACAATGACCCTTTTACTTTGTTCATTCTTCCCTAGGAAACATATTTCAGCAGCATAGAATACATTTTCATTGCTATGCTGATGACACCGAGCTGTATTTATCCATGAAACCATAAGAGACAGATGAATTAGTGAAGCTCCTCATAGAGGCATAAAGTCTTGGATCACCTCAAGTTTTCTTCTTATTTTTGACAAAACAAGGTCACAGTGTTTGGTCCTAAATTTCTCATGAATAGTTTAAATCACATCATTACTCTAGAGGGTATCTCTATAGCCTCTGAGCTCTCTTTGAGGAATCTTGGACGAACCTTTGACCAAAATCTATTCTTTAACAAGGAATAAAAAAACAGTCTCGAGACGTGCCTTTTCTTTATTCTTCAGCATGATACTGAAAAGTCTGTCCGGCATTTATTCCCTCCAAGATGGACTATTGTAATTCATTATTATCAGGATGTCCAGATGAGAACCCCCAATTTGATCCAACATGCCGCAGCTAGAGTTCTGACAGGCATTGACAAAAGAGATCGCCTGACTCCTAAAGTGGCTTCTCTTCACTGGCCGCCCATTTAATCAAAAAAAGTTTTTAAAATTCTTCTCCTGACCTACAAGGTTCATCGGAGACCGAGGTCAATCATATCTGGAGGTGCTAATGACACCTTATAATCCCAATAGACCACTCCGTTCTCAGAATGCTGATTTACTTGTGGTTACCAGAATCTCAAAAGGCAGAATGGGGGGCTGAGCATAAAGGCCGCCCTGCTGTGGAACCAGATCCTTGTCCAGGTACTGGAGGCTCACTCCCGCTCTACTTTTAAAATTAGAGTTAAAACCCTTCCTCTGTCAGAAAGCTGATTGTCAGTGATTCTGTAGTTACAGTCATTACTGTAGTCACACTAATGATAGTATTTAGAACAGGGCGGATTTTTTTGGCTACCATCTTAGCTATGCTGCCATAAACCTCCTCTCCTCTCCTCCTCTCCTCTCCTCTCCTCTCTCTCCTCTCCTCTCCTCTCCTCTCCTCTCCTCTCCTCTCCTCTCCTCTCCTCTCCTCTTTTTCTGATCCCACTGACCTGATCAGCTTTAACTGTTTACACAGTGTAAATAATGTTTTTGCATGTATGATGTATGCCCATTCTCTTTTGTATCTGTCTGCTTCTTCTCCTTTGCCATCAGCAGGAGCTTCCCTCCTATTTTTGCATCTGTCCCCCTCAGATTGTCCTAAATGTGGTTAAAACCACAATGGGAGTAATGAAACTAACATGTTGTCTGGTTCAGGATGCTGTGTACAGGTTTGTGTGGTTCATAACAAAACTCATCTGGTCGCCATGATTTTATCTAATTCAATTTCCCTCTGACCCTCTCTCTGGCCAGAGCTGCCCTCTTTCATTTCTTCACCCTGATAATATAAATTTCGATTCCTCCCCTCCATCCTCCCTTCCTCTGTCCGACTGTGTCTTCCACTCCTTCACATGTCCGTTTGGCTTCTCATCCTGCCAACACCTTTCTTTGTCCTGCCGCCCACTTTGTTCACTAAACTCCTGTCTGGTTGCTTCATCTTTTGTCAGTCAGCTTTATGATGTGGCGATCAATGATATCCTTGACCTCTTATCTCCAGCGCCACTACCTTTATTGACCCATAACTCCTCTACCTTCCTGGATTTCTGGTTGCCCACTATTTGCACAGCCTGCCTTTTGTGTCCCAAAGTCCCCCTTCCTAACATTTCCATTTCACCCATTTAATACCAACCATTCACTGGACTAAACCAGTAAGCTCACAGTTTGTATGTTTGCATTTTTTGGTGCAACTTGGTCCTCTGTGGCCTATGAATTAGCTGATGGAAATCTAATTGAGTTTGACAGAGGACATAAACCAAACGCTCCCCTTAATCGGACACAAGCCATTACAGTTGACACGGAAGATTGGCCCGTCTTGCATGAGTCTGTTTGAATAGGTGTCTTTGCGTGCACATGCATGAGCATCCTCGTACGATATGGAAGCTGTTGAGGAGTTATTTCTGGCACATCTGTGTGAATCAAACAAAGGGAAGATGGTTTGAACTTAGAATAAACTTAATCATCCAAATCTCACAGCTCTGAAGGAACTGTAGGGAAAAAAGTTCTTAATATAGCTTTCATTTCAGGGCAAAAGTGTGTTGCAGTGCACGTGTGTGTTCATGTGCTTGAGTGAGACATCGCACCTTTACGTCTTGCGTTTCATTCTGGCGGATGAGTGTGAGACATTCAAAGCCTGTGAGTTGTGTTATGACAGCTTGTGAGGAGCTGCTTATGCGTGCGCGCGCATGTGTGTTTGATGTGTTAAAACTTGTGAGAGTGTGTATTTGCGTGCGTGCACAGGTTGCCTCAGTCATCAAGGTAATTAGTGCATAAACCTCCTCGCTGTTGGTTCAAAGAGAATTAACGAGCTCTGGTTAATTAACAGTCTTCTCCTTACATGTGTCTGCATATTCAACACGTGTGTTTGCGTATGTACGTGCAACATCTGCAGGTTTGAGAGCAGATTCGGATGTGTTTTTGTTTGGCTAAACCGTGGCCTGCATAATCAATCGACAGGATATGGCTTATGCATAAACCAAAACAACAAATACGGCTGAAGGACTTGGGCCGCGTTTCCTGTCGGCTGCCGGCTCAGCCTCATTTATGTTTCACATCATCCAGGTAAAGAGGCAGCCACCGCCGGTAATGGCTGATTCCATTATTCATTAGTTAGTTACATATGCATTCTATTGTTTAGTTCCTCTTCTCTGCTTAGCCAAAATTTGGGCTTCAGCAACGCTCAGATCGGAAGTTGGTGCCCGATCCAGTTTGATTTTCCTGATTGACAACATGAGATCATTTATAGTCTCTTAATGTGTTTACATTTGCACCGCACGTGAACTAAATGATTATATTTTCTGTCTCACTTCACCCAGAATCCCAATTGCAGCCCTCCTTCTTGCTGCATATTTACATTTGTTTGTAAAAAAACAAACAAAACCAAAACAAGCACCAGCGGTAGAAACTAAGTTTTCACCCAGTTTTGAAGCCGCAGGCAGAAGTTGGACAGGTCTGCAAAACAAATGTCAATCAAGCAGGCACCAGACGTCCGATTTGTAATCCCCTAGACACCTGAGTTTCTCCTAATGCTGATTCGGAGGTGCAGCTTTGCAGCTTCATGTCCTTGCAACTTGTCCTTCACACGATTTATGCCTGTAGGTACATGATATTTGACTAAGTGTTAAGTAAGCGGCTCAGCGGTTGTTCTGGCAGGTTGACCTACAGAAATATATGTAAAATGTGGCTTCCAGTGACTGGGAAGCAAAGAATGTTTAAATTGGTGTCTAATAACACTAATAATGGCTGTATCAGCTATGTAAATTGCTGTTAGCTCACAGCAGCCCGCTGCAGTGCAGACCAGCAATAAATTCACAGAAGAAGAAGATGATCAATGTTCTATTGCAGTCTGACACTGTTTGTGAGAAATGAATCCTGTAAAATCCTTCCTCAGCATTGACCCCTCCTCTCTCAGTCTGGACATTTGAAAAAGGCTCTTTATCACACAGACAGATGGCAACACAATTTACCTATTGTGCTCTCACAGACAGGTGAAGACCTTCCGTAAAAGTACGGTAAAGGAATTCCTGAAGAGCAACTACAAATCACTGCAAATGTAAAAACCAAGACTGCTGTGGTCCTGACTTAAATTTTTGTGTTTTGTGGAAAAAGGGGCAAAACAACTAATTGAATAAATAAGTAACTGAGACTAAACTGATGAAGTGGGACAGTGCACACACTGCATTTTAATCACAAAAGGCATTGCTAATGACAGCACATCTTCAAAATCTGTCACCTCATCCTGTGTCCAATAAGGCGATACATTATTTACGGCCTGAAGATGTTTGAGCTGATAGAATGACGGCCGTCGGCCGGTCACAGCTACGGCTGAGCACAACGTGTAAGTTGATATTGCGCTCCGCTGCCATCCCGCACAGCGAAAACTAATATGCTGCTGTTGACAAAACTTGGGTACAGTCCAGACTTCATATCTGGAATGCTGATCAGTCAAAACGACCTTTGCTTCCGTTTGGGAATCCGTCAGTTCTGCTGTGCTATTACAGCTAAAGTGTAGCCCTCATCTTGAGAGTAGGGTGAGAGTGAAGTGATTTATCAAATATTGGAGAATTCTGAGAGTGCATTAACTGTTTGTAACCCCTGAGCAGCATTTGAACACGCTCCATTGCATGTTTAAATGTTTCATGAGGCTGTTTTAGGGTTGTTAACGAGAAATCAAAGGAGCCTTTTCATCCACAGAAACAGCAGCAAATCATTCTGTGACTTCTAGCATCTCGCGTCAGCACTTTCTTCTGTCACTTCTTTCATCCCTGCCGTTCTATCGGAGTGCTGGTCGGGCCAATTAATAAAACAAACCCAAGCCTAACTTTGACTAAATGATTGAGTCATCTGGTCAAAACTTTCTTGTTCTTGGGTTACATTAGCTCACTGGAGCTGCTGGGGGGCCTTTTGAAACTTCCTGCTGCTGACAGGTTAATTTGTGCATCAAACACAGCGGAGAGGAGAAACTGTGAAAAAAGCTGTCAGGAGGTGTCTCACAAGGGCCGCATGGAGAGGACAGATGTGTTAACAATTCATTTGACAATGACATATCTGCACTGGTGATTTAAATATAGAACAGATCTAAAACTGCTTCTCAGACCTCATGTCACACAAGAGTGACGTGCAGACTTGGAATGCAGCTTCCCGGGGCAATATGGGGAAAAAAAGCAGATGTCATGTTTACACAGCAAACCCTTTAGGTCAGTCAGACAGGTAGGGACAGGCACGGAGAGATGGAGGGAGAGAGCGACAGATGACAAATAAAAGAAGAACTTAATAGATTTATGACTACTAATGAATCAGGGAAAGCTCCTGTTAGAAAATCCGGGAAAAGAATGAGCTGTACGTGACCATTGAGGTTGGGGGTGGTGTGTGCGTGTGTGTGTGTGTGTATGTGTGGGGGTGGGGGGGCAGAGACAGAGAAGGAATAATGTCAAGGGGGAGACGATTGACTGTTGTGGTATTTGCAGAATCCAGGAAACAGGTTCAAACTCAGCTCAGGGACAGATGAAGCAATCTGAGCGGAATTTCTTCACCTGTCTGACTCACAGATGTTGATGAGTCAAGGTGCCTTGTTTCTCAAGAAAACACACGCATGCACACGCACAAAGCAGACAGCACAAATCCTGGCATTAGACATGCTTGCACACCCTTGCAGGTGTGCACGTACAGACGCACGCTCCAACATTCACAAGTATGCAGCCTGTATGTTGCAGTGGGACCACCTCTGCAGTAAGAGCAATCCTCCCCTCTCAACACTGCTATTTTTTTTTTGCCCTTCAATATTTCCTGTCCTCTCTCACCCTTCATTTACTCTTCTGTCATTTTCCTTTGCATCCCTCTTATTCTGCAACTGCCCCACCCCACCTCCACCCCTGTCCACCCACATCATCTCTTTTCCTCTGTCTCAGTTTCTCTCCCTCCATTGCTCCCACTAGAAGCAGGTGATGTTGAATGGTGCTCAGCAGTATCTGACTATCAGGCCTTACTCTGTGAGTGGAATGATAATCACTGTGCTGCACTGCAGAGAGAGAGAAGGAAGAGAGGGGGTGAGGGAGAGAGAGACAGGGAGAAGAAGGAGGAAAGGGGGCATGAAAGGGGGGGCAGTTACGGCAGTAGCAATAAAGGGGCAAAAAACAAGCAAGGGTATGGAAAGACTAAGAGAGATGAATTGTCTTATGCCAGCTAAGAGAAAGAAAGAACGAAAGAAAGAAAGAAAGAAAGAAAGAAAGAAAGAAAGAAAGAAGAAAGAAGAAAGAAAGAAAGAAGAAAGAAAGAAAGAAAGAAAGAAAGGAAAAATGGCAATATAAACATACACCTCCCTTTTCTCTTGCTCTACTCCCCCGTATCTGTGCCCTGATGCAAAGACACTCAGCAACACCACTCCGAGCACCACAATAGATTGTTACACAGCAGCCCTGCGGAACGAGGGAGAGCCGTAGCCTTGTGTCTGCGCGCCAAAGAACATTAACTGCAGCAGCGAGGTCATCTGATCTCTACTATGCGGTCCCTCTCTCACCCTGTCTGCCTTGCTTTAACCACTGCTGCAGTATGCTGCCGGCCCCCTCGTGGCTGCTAGCGGAAGAACTGGCCGCGCTCTCTACGGATGTGTCTGTACCACTGAGCAGTTGTACCAACATAAAACAAACGTGCAGACCATAAATCATTTTCTCTTACTTCGAGCATTTGTTGAAAAAGCCTGTGGCCACTGCTCATTAACAAGACTCTAAGTAGTTACTGTAAGTGCGCCAGTGTGTGTGTGTATGCAGAAGAGGAGAGAGAGGAAGAGAGAGTGAGAGCATGAGACAGAGAGATTACAGCGCTGCATGCAGGTCTACTGCAATACTACCCAGCACAGTTTTGTTCCCAGCAAGCTGAATTTACTGCCATTGAGCTTTCTCACTACTCCCCATCTCCATCTGGACTCTCTGCCCAGCAGATTCACACTAAAAACAAAATAATCACCGCCCCCATTCAAAATCCAAAATGCTCTTTGAAATGCGCATCCTTTTGTTGCCGGTGTGGTGTCGTCTATAGGGAGGAAAAACAAAACCCACACAAAAGCTGGTGGACTTAGACGTAAAGCGAGGCTTACCGGACAAATGCCCCATGATTCAGATTAGCTCCTTTGTCATTGCATGTGCAAGCGTGCTTATGGTGTTCAGCGCTTTCCACTGCTGGCGTCTAAAACAGTCAACTCTTATAAAATCCGTGACAGTGGCCATTGTCAAAAAAGATGCAAACAGGATGGCAGAGTACAAGCAGCCTTCTGTGTGCCTGTGTGAGTAAGAGAGACCATACATATGTATGCCTTGCTATTTAGACACCATTTACTGTCCACTCTGAGTGTGCACGTGTGTGAGACGACCATTAGACTAATAGTGAGTGTGTTAGGAACAGACTTTTCCCACCCACTGCTATTGTCCATTACGGGTGACAAGAGGAGAGAGAACAATCACTTCACTGTGGGGGCCTGCGTCGGAGAGACGAGGAGAGGGGTTGAGGCTAAAGATATGTCCTCTTCCACACGGGGTTGTTGGACAGGCGGGCTTGTCCACAGATACACAACCTCCCTGTTGAGAGTAATTAGGAGTGCTGCTGTGAACAACAGATAGAGTCAATAAAAGACCTCAAAGACACGTGGAAACAAAAGCAAGGTCTGCCTCCAACTCCCTTTCCCCTCCATCTTCCGAAACCAGGATCCAGCTTTGTTCTTCTTTTGCTTCCTCCTTCATGATTATTCAGTGTATCATACAGTATCTGACCTTTGCTTATTTACATTTTTTCCCCTCACTTGCCGCTGCACAGTCTCCTCTCTGGAATTCCTTTTTATTCAGAAGGAATGGACGGACTGCCACATCAGACACAGACACGGTGGAACATCTCAAAAACCAAAATCCATCCTGCCAGTTTAGAACTGCCGTCACTCATTTTACAAGGTTAAGGAAAGTTTAGACTAATGTGCTGTCAGCCACAAACAAACACGGCCTGGAAACGCGAGCGCACACTGTCGAAACTATCCGATTGTCACACAGACATGACTTACATGCATATTAGTGCCACTGTAAAACAATAAAGACAAAAACAGCAGAGTCCATCAAAGCACATGAGTGAGCGAGCACGCCTGTGCGTGAGTGAACCCGTGGCGGCCCTATCACCCCCCATGACAGACACGGTGTCACAGAAATGTCTTGGGGCGTCTCGCCCAAGCTCCCGACAATCGTCTCAGTGTGTTTGAGTGACTTGCGGACACAGAGAGGGCGTTATACTGGGTAGACAACATGAACGCCAACACACGCGCACACACATTAAAGGAAGAGACAGTGCACTCTTTCTCTCCCTCTGCAACATCTCTCATTCCCTTTTTGCCGGACGCAGAAAGAGACTCAATCATTCCCAGGCTCAGTCTCCTTTGACGCAGAGAAGAAAATATTCATACACAAACACACATTGAGCACATTGTGTGTGTGTGTTTGTGTGTAACTGTGCATCACTGTAGAATTAACATGGCTTTCATTTTCTATAAAGTATGCTTCTAATACACATTAAAGACCGCTTCCATGTCTGCACATACACTGTATATCTAAGTGTGCTCCCGTGCGTTTGTGTGCATGTGCATGTGGGCATTTCATACACTGGAGACTGAGTGTAGAGTCGGGCCATTGAGCGGAAGGAGAAGGATGGAAGAGAGTTAATGAGAAATCTACACCCATCGATAACCTCCTCCCCACACTTCAAACATACAATGACACGGACGTGGTTTCACTTTCAGTAGAACTCTTTGAAAACAATGATTCGGCATTAAGATTAAGAAATAACTTCGCTGAAGTCGCAACCAGCAGAGTTTCAGGGAGTCGGCTCAATTATTATGTGACTCATGGCATTAAAAAGGTTTAAAAATGCTAATTATTTCACGGCCTCGGTAGTAAAAGAATAAAAGTGCGATTGAAAACATGTTTGTTGCGCACATATCCTGCACTAATTGGCCATGATGGGCATAATACACTAGAGTTTTGATTTTAATTCACTTGTGTTTATGCGTTCACGTGGGTGTGCAACAAACGCCGATTATATTAACGGGTGGTGGTGGGGGCCTATGTAGTTGTTCTTTCTAATAAATATGGGCAAGTTTATGGCAGAATATTTTCTACATTTAGTAAGTATAATACATGGCGACATGCCTTTTGTGGAGTATAATAAATAAGCTTTTTAACTGCTGTGGCCTCGATCAGTAAGAACTAGTTGGCTGCTCTTCCACCCCGATTCAACTGTACAGATGCACTAAAAACATGTAAAACACATAAAAGAGTCCTTCTAGGATATTGCAGTGCTGATGTGGCCTCTCCATCCTATTCAACTGTAGTGAATTTTCTGCTCTTCTGACCAATAACTGTAGTCACACCGGCTTGGTGGATGTTTGCTTCCTTGTCAGCAGCACAGAAGACAGAGACATGTCCCCCAAACAGAGACATTTGCCAACAAATATTAGGTCCAGTTTTTGGATGTGTCATTTGTAGTGGCAATAAACTGTTTTGTGTCGTGTGCACCATTGTGAGCCACAAAGAAATGTCATCCACTGGATATCTTTTTAATTCACCTTTAATATGTCATTTTATAGGGTATAAGAAGGCAATTGTGAAAATTGCTTTTTTAATATACTAATATACAGTATATATATATATATACTGTATATAGTATATATAAGTATATATAGTATATATATATACTATATATATACTATATATATATATATACTATATATATATATATGTCTTCAAAAAGCAACTGTTTTGTTATATTGTAAAATATGTTTGCAAGTTCTTGAGTCTTTTTTTTGTTATTGACATTTAACCAATGTTGGTTATGTTGCAAGTTATATGCAATGCTTAAAACAGCTGAGACACTTTTCTGCAAATTGAAGTAAGCCCATAACGAATTAGAAGTGAAACCACAACTTCTAAAAGTTAAACTGAAAAGTCTGCAAAAACCTGGAGGAGCTGCAGAACAACCTTTCCTGAATAAAATTATCTCTCTGGAAAACAGTCAACTCAGTTTCTACATAAGATCCCAAATGGGAATATCGAAGGAATTATTATAGCTTTCAATACCAGGTCCAGGTACAATCAGAGTGTATTGTAAAATTCATGCGGGCACCCGAAAACATAAGCCTTTGATATTCAATTAACAGTCAAGGGCATCATTTTAACACTTTTTATTTGATCATGCTTGAAACTTAGATGCTGCCTTCCCTTTGTGGTTGGGAAGTTACACAGAATTGGCACAGCAACATGTCTGACTACTGCCCTTTTTAAGAAAAAAGAGCAGAAAAAAATGAGGAAAAGAAAAAGCCCATACAATACTGAGGTGGAACGTCGATTGGACATATTTCTGATGGACGGCTCCCTGCGACGGGGATTTAAAAGTGCCATTGTCAGCATGACCCAGCGTTAAGAAACACTCTCGCAGATCTAATTCTAATCAAAGCCGGCTCTTTTAAACTGGCATGAAAGCTTTCGTGTTAACACGATGCCGCGACCAATGCTTGATTCACGCCTTTAAAGGAGACTGACCGCTCAGTGAGCATGTGCGTGCCCCAGCACAGTGCAGCAGTGAACCGTATCTGTGTGGACACGCTCCAGCTCTGCCTCACATCGTAGCATGATACTGCGTTTGGGTGCTCCAACCATGCATTAATCCCCTCCTCGCTACATCTGTGTCCACGCATGTAGGATCCGTATTCTTTCCAAGCTTTCTGGTGTTTCTGGCTCTGAAGTAAGCCTGCTTTTATCCAGCTAATTAGAGGTTGCCACTTCATCCCCATGGAAACTTGTTTGGGACCCAACTAGCAAATACATTTGCATGACTTTGAATACATTTTTTTATGAGGTGGGTTTGTTTTGAGGTGCAGATCTGGGGATCTGAATGATACTCAATAAAAGTGGCTTATTTTGTTTCTGTTGATTGTTTTCCTGTCTTGCTGTTTTCTCAGGATCTCAGTGTTTGTGACACGGGAGAAGAGAGCCTCTTAAATAATGCATGCGCGACTTGTAGCTGTAGCGTTGACTCATTACGGAATCACCTTTACGGTGATGTTCCTTTGAGTTGTTGAGCTCAATTCAATTGTTCATTGAAGAGTAGGGCATCGAAGGAGCCCAGCTCCTTTCACTCCTCATATGTATTGAAATTTGTAGAAAGGAATAAAAATACACATCAAACTGTTTTACATATCAGAGATAACAATGTTAGCTGAAACTGTCCAGTGCGGTTTGACGGAACACTAATATAGTCTGCGTGAGCCTGCCGATGTCAAAGAGGTCAAACTATTTTAATGCCTCTGTTTCAGAGCACCCGGGGGGGTTTCTCTCTCAAGGCTTGACCGCCTAGATCTTGTAGTTCAGCCTTACCTTCCTCGCTGCGTGCGAGCACTGTCTTGGTGGTGGACGTCTCTTATCAGGACTACTTGTGACAAGGAAGCGGGGCTGAACAGGAAAGCAGGAAAACATGCATAGATGCTCCGGTAAATCGGCCCAGGTCAGTGGTACGATATAGCCCGTAGCCGCAGGCACAGCATCTGCCTACTCACATTTATGTAACTGGAGTGCAGGTTTGGAGCCCTCGCTGTCACTCTCTTTCACTCTCAATCACAGACGCCCCAAAAAAATAGCGCAAAGAATGGAGCTTTTCCAACTGGAAAGTTTTCTTCTCTTTGCCTTTTTATACTATCCTTATGCTATCCTTTTCATCCAATCTCCTGCTTCTCTGCACTCTATGCTTTCCACCCCTAGGTGATACCTGGAAGCACATTCTCATTTTGTAGCTCCACACCCCCTCACAATTACTGAAGCTCTGCCTTTTCTCCCATTTGTCTTCCCTTCATCTCCGTGCCACACTCTCATAAACCTCACCTGCCCCCTCCCCACCCCAATGCAGTTTGGTGACAAACGAGTGCTGACCAGGAATTTATTTTCTCCTCCTCCACTTATTATCAGTTTCTCTCCATTTCTCCTCCTCTATCTCCATCTCAATCTTCCGATTTATCTATCTTCCACCAACAATTCCAAAACAGATGGCTACACTTAGCCCAGGGCAAAAACAGTGGCTTTGGACTACGGCGCTACGAGGGGCAGTCTTCACACTCACGCTAGATCTAATAAGCTGATATCCGGCGAGAAATGCGATTTGCCAGTGGCAAAAATGCATAAACCATATTGCACGCTGCAGATATTCACACCTTAGGCTCAGTTCCTGGTCTCATGCTTCATTTCCTCCAATCAGGAAAACAGCAAAGATTAAAGCTCACGTTAATTAAAGTCTAAAAAATAAAGAAAAAAGAAGAAGGAGGAGTGAATTCGAAGGGGTGTTCAGAGCTGCTCGTTAAATTTCATGAAACTATTAAATGTTTGGGAAAGAGTTAAAACTGGTAACCAAAAAACTGGTAACCATTAGAAATTGTTTTGAAAAGATGGGTCCAGATGGAGGGTGATGAAAAAGGATGAAACCGCTTTGGGAGAACATAGCGATCAATCAAGTGGAAGAAAGATGGAGGAGGATGTGGGTGTGACTGTGTGCCTACTACAGACATCAGGGACGGAGGGTTGGAAAGGGATACTTTTATTGGATGAGTTACAGAGCGCAGGAACAGAGCGGTGTGTGGAAGAGTCAAATCATTTATATTGGCCTGCTTGAAAATTGGAGTGTTGTCCTTATCGTGCTTGTATAAATGTGCTGCTGTTAGCTCACTTGTTTTCTGGTGGCCTTATGTTTCTGAGTTTGAACATTAGGTTTCTGGCAGCACACTTTCCCCTTCAAATTTGTGCAGTCGGTTCCATGGCGCCAAGATTAATTCTCAAACACACGAGATAAATAAATCACGCCCGACTGTGTGTTCGCAGACTTCCGACAGGTTTACTCCGCAGTGTGATTGGGTGCGGCTCTTATAAAAAATAACAGAAGTCCACAAAGACAGAGTCAAGGACATTAAACGTTTGCTCCAAGCTGCTGAATCACCGATTCAATCGGCGGCCTAATTTGACCAATCATCTGTCAGCTGTTATTAGCTGCGAGGCATCTCTCACGGTCCAATTTTCAAAAAAAACAATCAAGCTTTTGGTGCTCACAAAGCTTTAATAAGGAGACTTTCTCTTTTGCCTCCCTTTGCACAAAACATTTGGTTACATATTTTTTTCAGGTTTAATCTACTCAACTCGTATCATGTATTTTTCATGACAATACAGAGGGCACGAGCGAGTGCTTGTCCTAAAGTGATGTTATGTTATGCCAGGCAGCGAAATACCACAAGCATCAGTGTCACCATCATTTTTAATAACTCTTCATGTTCCATTCAAAGCTATGGCATCCTGATGGAGAATACATTTGATAATAATTTTTCACTCCTTGACACTCTTTTGTGACTTTACAAGGTCATCCGTGAAAGGAGTTCTCAGCATCTCCATATGTCACACAAAACAAGCTAAATATCAGTTCTTATCCAGTTGTTATATATCAGCCACTGCATTAATACTGGCAACATTCATAAGAAGGCAGAACACGTTAAAGTCACTTTAGTTTGCAATTCAGTTTGATTCAATAAGTGAGCTGACTTGAAGTCCAATTGCGTTTTATTCAAAAGCTATTCACGTCAATTTAATTCAGCTCAGCTTAATGCACTGGAAATTCTTTGTGTACATGGATGAAACCAGTCAACGGGCAACTAAAATGTCTGGAATCTCTGTTTGGCGCTAGAAAAAAAGCACTTTTGTCTCGCAATATTGGGTAAAATTGCTCAGCCCACAGACACCCATTAAGGTAATGCTTTAAGGAAGGCCGGCTGAATGCGGAGCAGCCCAACGTAGAGTAGAGTCTTCAAAAAGCAAATAAAAGGAAGCATCTCCGCGAGGGGCTTGCTATGTAGGTCTTTGTGTGTGTTCGACCATGTGTGTGTCAGCCGGTTGCGGCAGTGCATGTTTGTAAGGCCCGACAGATGCGTATGATTTCAGCAGACACAGTGCATGAGTCAATCCAGTGGGAATGGAAAAGAAACTGATGTAAGAGCCAGAAAACTTTCCCCTCCACTCGTGTGTCATCATATTCTTATCAGTCTGCTCGCTGGGAAAAGTATGAGCAACTGGGGAGGGTGCGTAATTATGAGCCATTATACGCACACAAGAGCGCATTTCAGCCGGCACGTCCACGTGTGTTAAAATCAAACATCACACAATGTCTGTGCAGTGTGTCCCTGCCTCAGCATGTCTGCACAGGTCCGTGAGAATGATTAGTCCCACATTCTTGCCATTACAGTTAGTTTAAAACAAACTCTGAAGGGAGGGCATGTTGCCAAAGTAACATTATCAGCCGGTTAGGCTATATTATATTGTGTGGTAAGGTGCCAGAACAGACAGGGAACTTCCAATCACATGTGGATCTGGGTGACCTTGATGTGTGTAGAAACAGACATTTTCTCTCTGTCTGCCTCCCACAATTACACTCCCCTGATTCTCACCGCCTTTTGCCTTCCTGTCCTCTCCCCTGACGTCCGGCGCTCACGCACAAACTTGCCAATGAATCAGCAAATCCGTCACGACCTACTGCAAATGTATTTGCACGGAGCCCAAATGCTCACAAGCACATCCTGTTACACGGCACAAACGACAACGCTGAGGCTTCTGGGGTCGAGCATCTGAGGCCCAAGGCCCAAGCTGCATGCCAACAGACGCTGATGTCCCTGTCACAAACTACCGCCTCTTCCAAACTGAAATGAGATAGTATAATAAAGCTGTAATGTATGTGATAGCATATAAATATGGCATCAAATTTACATCCCATAAAGGACAGGACTGCTCTGACTTCTGTGTGACCTTGGGAGATCGGTGAATCAATTAAGGGCAATGACAACCAAAGTCTGGATTTAGCTTATAAGCAGTGGCAAACATCTGTGAATACAAATTCAAATGTCCACATTCAAATTAATTTGTAAACAGTTTGGCATATTAAACAGAGGAAATAGTTCCCTATAGGGCACAATATGGGTCTGTCAGGTTGTGGAGAGGCGTTAGAGTTGACCTTTTTTAATTTGGTTCATCATCACCACTAGTATGGATTTAAAGACACCAGAGCGTAAAAGCAGCAGTATTTAAGGCTGCACTTCTTTATTGTCTGGTCGTGGCTGGTAAACCTGGGCTGCAGATGTGAACCAGATATGATCCCAGTCAGGCGGAAAATCAATGTTTACAGCATGAGCATGTGTTACACCTCAACAGCCTGAGCTACTAACACCAACACATTAGACTCGAGTAATGTCCAAACCCTTCTTCATCCACCCCCCCCCCCCTTTTGTTTTCCTCACTCTTTCCTGTTTCCCTGTGGCTCACGTTCTCTCTCCAATGCCCACTGACTCAACATTGCCCCCCCCCCCCCCCTTGTTCGGGTCACTACGTAGACTTTCAGTCCGGCGTTGGGTGATACTCACTATAGCCACCTTGTCCTTCTCACCTCTCATTTAACCTCAACCTCTTCACCTCTTAAACCCCACGAGCATATGGACAGCTTCACGGCATAAAGCCATAATAGCTTTAATAAATTCATCAGTTCATTGGTAGCGTGACAGGGGTCACGAGATGGTTCCATTGTGTGTGTCTGTCTGTGCTGTGTGGTGTGTGTGTGTTTGGTTGACAATGCCTTCACCCCCATGACCCGAATGCATTACTGGAGATGTATGTGTGTATGTGCTCATGAGGCATGGCTGAGCACAGGGAGAGGAGACTGCGAGTCTTTGACAGACGCTCATCACATTTAATCCTGGAAGGATTTTGTCGAAAATGAAAAGCTGCTTTTCAATTTTATAATCCAGTAGACCTAATCTCTCCAGCAGTTACCGTCCATACAGTCCAATTACATGGACAAGACCGGATGGAAGAGCTATAATAACCACAAAACTCTTCTCTCATTGCCAGTCTTTGCTGTATCAAAACATTGGCACACGTCTTAATATCCCAACTCTGACCTTCACCAAGGTTTGTGAAAGTGTGCTGTCAACCCACCTGTTTCTACTGCAGTCTTGGGCCTTTAATGCTGGCTGCATTGATTCCACTTTGTACTTGTGTGTGTGCACGCACATGCCCGTGTGTGTGTGGGTTGTTCCAATCAGCCTTTGTGGCACTGCAACAAACCCCCCGCTGAGTCCAGAGAGAAAGTGCTCACAACAGTAAAAGAAGTGGGACTGAGGAAAGTGCTGAGTGGACTTATCGTCAGAGGTCAGAGTCCAGAGGAGAAGACGGATGCAGAGGAGGGATGTTTATATTCATGGTGATGCATTTGGCAAAAAAGCGGTAAATGGGATGGAGAGAAGAAGAAGCAGCAGATCGTGCTAACGGCTCCTGGGAAAAAGTGAATGATTCAATTAAAATTGGAATTGATTTTTCATAGAGTACTGGATTTCTGGCGAAATGAAACTGGGATAGAACAGTCAAAGAAACATTTAGATGAAGTGTCTTCAACCATTGAGTTGAAGCAGCTGTGTGTTGGAGTGTGGGTCAAGTGTGTGTATGCTGTGAGTTTAAAACTAGAACGAGGTCACTTTGCTCATATTGATTGCGGTGCCATGTGACTGATCATTCATGTCTCCCAATGCCAGCGGGTATCCTGATGACCCACATCTCAACAGTCCACTCTCCCTTACTGGCTGCTAAGCACGTTGGACCTCGCTCACTGCCCCCCCCGCCCCCCTCGACGTTTCCCTGTCTGTTACACTTTATTCGTCCTCTCTCCATCAGTGTCAGCACTCACTTAGGAATGTAAATCATCAGAAGCACAACAAAGAAAAATGTCTCGCGGATCTTGTGGATTTATTTCAGAATCTGTATCACTTGTGTTCACTTTGTTGCCTTTCGTTCTGCGAGTAATTGTCTGTAAAAATTGAAAACTTGTCTTCCTTTTGTGAAATAAAACAAAAAGGATTTGGTAGAGAAACAAAGCAAAGCACACCTATTATCCTTCACTCTTTTTTTACCTTTATCTCGTTATCCTACTCCTTCATCTGCTCACTTTTGTGTTTATTCAAGCCTGGATATCAATATCCTTCCTCGCTTCTGTTCTCTTTGCCTTTTTTAACTTTTGAAACTAAATAACAGCCCAGTCAAACAAAGCCGCTATATCAGCTCCTTACCTCTCTAATCGTACCCCCATATATAATCCTTACAGTTACTTTAATTACTTGCCTTTTCACTTGTTTTCCCCATCTGTAATCCCCTCCATAGCCTAATGATGTGCTTACTTCTGATGAACGTTTTTTAAAGTTTTAACGACCCAGTAAAAGTATCTTTGAACCCTCCACCAATCTAGTTTACTTGATCTCCTCCTCTCCACCTATAATTCTCTCCCACATCTAATGCTATTCCAAATTCTGTCAGCGTCCCAGTTCTTGCATTTGGCATAAACTCACCACCTATTACTCTCTGAATCTATCTCTCACTTGCACTCACATTTAAAATGCGTATGCCTTCATGAAATGAGCAAACCCTCCAGCAAAGTGACAGGCTCCCACAAACACAAACCTGCTCACTTAACAAATTCCGACATGAAAACCGACGCACACGTGCGCCCAAAGTGTCACACACCCACTGATGTATAAGCAACTACTGATATTTTGGGGGTCGGACCGGGAGGTGGTTCGCTTCACTGCAGCAGGGGAGTTAATTACCCCCTGCAATCAATAATTCATTACGCTGTCAGTTTGCGTGTCGTCGTGTCTCCTTATATGCGCCGGGACGTAAGCATGAACACCAAACTCTCCCAGTAAGCATTTTCTTTCCCTGGGAACAGCAGATTAAGAGGATTGACTCCGTAATGGATTAACCTCTGGAGTGTGTGTACGTGTGCGTGCGTGTTGAGTGCACATGTATGAATTGATTAAGTTAAGAAGCTCCTCTTTGGCTCATTTTAATGGCCGCATCAGCAGTTTTTCACCGCAGGGAGGATAAATGTGGAGCTGTCCGTCATGAAAATGAGACACCGCCCCTTAAAGAAGGTTTAGCTGTCAGTCAAACATCACTCTCGGGAGCTCTCCTCGTGGGCTACGGAGACCCTGCTGTGTCAGTGTGTCTACGATGATAGATGAAGGGTGTGTGTGTCTGTGTGCGTGTCTGTCTTGGTTGAGGGGTGACTGACTGACTGTCCCTATGCAGTATTTATGTGTCAGCAGGACTTCTGTTTTCAACTGTGTCTTTCTTAGCAAAGGCTGAGGGCAGTGCGACCATTATCTCTGCAAAAGACCCTGTTAATGTTATAAGCTATTCAGTATAGACATGCATATGCTAGATAATTGGGAGTTAGCGGTTTGATAAGAGAAAAAGAAAATATAAAATGACCAATTACCCCGCAGGAAGCAACTGTTTGCCCACTGCTTTTATAACTTGGCTCTGACTGAACTCCACAGGGTTATTCAAATGTGGACACATATACACACTTGCAAATAAAGTCATGCGTGTTTATGTACAATTCATGGACTGCGGTGTGACATGGTCATATATATACCATCACACTCTTCAAAGTCTCAGGATGCAGATCCACAGCTGCATCCATGCGCATTGAGACGTTCTGTGAAGCATTAGTTGGAAAAATGTGGGATTTTTGTTGGGTGGGGCCTTTTCTGCAGCTCCTACCTGTTTGTTGTACTTGTTCCCGGTGTGGCAGCCATACTCTGAGCACTGGTCTGATCCCAAGGACATGGCGTCTGCATTGCCACTACCGCCGCTGCTGCTGCTGCTGGAGCCTGCACTCCCCACACAGCCCCCACTGCCCACAAAAGTGTTGGAGGGGGGCAGATCCTGGACCGCCTGATGCTTCTTTCCTTCAGCTGGGGGTGAGTGTGGCTGCAGATTCACAGCTGGGAGCGGCGAGCTGGATTTGTAGTGTCTAGCCAGATCTGGGCTCGACTGGTGCCTCCTGCCACTGCCCATCCGCGGGCTGCCTGGGTCATCATCCACCACACAATAGCGGGCTGCTAGGCGGTCACTGGCACTGCTCAATTCTTCCTCTTCATCATCATTGGCATGGCGACGCAGCCCATTGACCGTGACGATGCCACTGTAAAGTGACCTGTCAGACTTCCCTCCTCCAGCGGATGCATTGCCACTACTTCCACTTCGCTTATCCCGTCGAGGTTTGCGTCCACGGTCTGATCCCCTGCCACGGCTCACCTGTGGTTGAGCCCCCGAAGGACTGAAAAAGTCTTCCTCCGGTTCTTTCTTGCCAGCTTCGTACCCGTTCTTGCCCTGAGCACCACATTGGCGGGCCGTGACAACAAGTAGGATAACCAAGATGACGGCAGCAGCCCCTGCCAGGACACCAATGGCAACAGACAGACGCTGTTTCCCCAGCGCACGATCGCTGTCAGGGTCTCCTGCGATGTCGAGCGACAATGGAGCTATCAGGCTACGGGCGATCTGGGGTAGAAACAAAAAAAGAGTTAGAAGGTAAAGGAAGATGAGCAACAAAAGGCACGAGCTGTGAACGCCGACATGAGGAAGAGAATAACATCAAACAGCATTTTTAAATGAAGCAAACTCATGGCTGGGCTTAAACAGGGTAACATCTTCATTATTCCCACACAGATGGCTGCTACAAGTACAAGTCTCCACACTTCCCATCTGCAACATTGCAAGTCTTTACTGGTGAGCTTGCTTCCTCTGCACTGAAGCAGAAAATGAGCGCATTACACGTTAGAGCGGATGAAAAGAACAAAAGGAAAGTTTTGACACTGAGTTCAGGAACAGTAAGAGAAGAAGGTGGGAGAAACAGGTAGGACGCGCACATTCAAGGCCTCCTGTGACGACACCCCCAAGGCACAAACACGCCAAATGACAACGTAGGCGTAGAGTCATTGAGGATTTTCTATCACAATTTGAACACAGAGGAAAGAGTAGATTAGGGCTTGAGCGATTGTAAATACATTTGCCCTGTGGAATCTTTTGTTTTTGCATTTTTGAATCCGATCCTGTTATGCACGATTGTTTTCAACGCAAATCCATGCTAATCCATTTTGGTCAATATAGAACAGATTGCATTATAAAGAACTGGTGTAGACAGAGTGATATTATCTTATCTCTTCTTATCTTTGTTCACAAACATAAATTTGTTCCCATTATGAGCACATATACAGGACTGTTCAGTCACAAGCACCCAGAGCTCATACACTAATGAGGATAAAAGGATCGTTAGGAGAAAGTGGGTTATGCTGGAACACAAACACAGCCATTACTGCTTTTGGAACCCTGCTTGACAGGAGGCAGTGTGGCAGTGGCGTCCTGCACATCCCTGATAATGGCAGGCCACAGGGGTCAAGAATCTGAATATCTCTAATCCATACATTTCCAACAATATTTGGATAATCTTGTATAAGGAGAAGACAACAAAGACAAGGCAAGCACAAAATTATGCGTATATACACACACAATATCTTCGTAGGGACTTTTGTAGATATAATGCATTACATCCCAACTAACCCTCTAACCCCAACATGAACCCAATTCTACACATGCACACATACATACATGCAGTGTGATATTTTATATTAACCTACACATAATCTGTATAACAACAACAACAGCAGCAACAGCAGCAGCAACAACAACAACAACGACGACAACAACAACAACAACAACAACAACAATAAACCTTGGCAGCGGTGACACTGTGTCTCAGGGCTCATACATCCTTCCGCCAAGACTGCAAATTATATATTCATATAATCCCAGCTGCTTTAGGAATAGCAGCAAAAGATGCAGTGAAGACAGAGTGGAAGAGAGAAAGTTCCATTTGGTTTGCAATATCCAACTAAAATAGAGTACAAGCTGGGGTATTTCCAATACTGCAGACAGAAAGAGAGAGGGAGAGAGAGAGAGAGAGAGAGAGAGAGAGAGAGAGAGAGAGAGAGAGAGAGAGAGAGAACAGTTCTGTGTAACCGTACTGTGTAACTTGCTTATTATGTTATCTGAAGCATTTTAGGCTTACTCATATGGAGAACCACATTATTCACTTTTTGTCTGCCCTCAAGCTAAGAATGGGACCCTACTATATTTCATTATTTTATCATTATCCAACTCTGGGCTAAGTTACATTTCTTGAGTAAGTTGTTTTAGTTCTTTTACATTATTCTCTTTCCACTACCAGGCTCTGTGCTCTCCAAAGATCCACTGCCCTGTCTGCAGTCCTACTGCTGGACATGTCTCAGGTCCGCTGCAGCCCTGCACCGTGTGCTGGTTTTTGCATACACAGGCGAGGAAAAGTAACAGGCAAGTAACAAGTAGCAGCCATGTGCGCATCGATTTAGAAGTACGATAGCCAAGTTTGTGTGACTATGGATTTACCTGACCTTATAAATTGCAGACTTGTCTCCGACTGGAGGTGTGCAGGGTAAATGCACTGACCTTTACGGCTGTGTTGTGACTGCTTTGCTTTCTGACGCATCCCCAAACTCCCTGTGGAAATCTTTCATTCTGCTGCATGAGCTTTGTTCCATCTGGCCATCACTACACTCTATCTGTTCCGCTCCCCAAAGATTCTGCTATCTGATTGTTACTCAAGGTGCCAATACTGCAACAAAGAGAAGTTTTGGCTTGACCACACTATCGACCCAAGTTTCTGATGAACAAATATTGGCAGTATGGCAGCTGCTACCAAAATTGAAAAAAGATACTATCAATGAGACTTAATAATATTAACTACTTTATCTGACTACCACCTTTCCTGATCACAATAATAGTGTAATAATCTATTCTCTAATACACAACTGGTCAAACTCCCATTTCCAAGCCCCTTCGAGGAAATACAGCTTATATCTCACTTTTGTTCCAGCTCACACTCTACATTATATTGTAGCTAATTACCAAAAGCATGGTTCACCCAATATCCTTGGATAAAAAAAACACCTTTTCTGCTGCGTTAGAAGCCGTTTTCCTTTCCTAATTACATCTGGCATCTATCCACCAGTCAGCTCGACTTCATTATGTGATGGAGGTATTCTCTCTTCAATGGTGTCTACTCAATTACTTTGCCAGGTAGAGCGTAGAGCAAAACTATAGTAAACAAATAGGACTTTTATTTTTTTAAGTGTTGATGCATTCGAAGCCTGAGACACATTATTCACCGTGCGCTAGTGTTAAGTTTTCAACACTGTTGTTGTATATCTTCCTCTAACTGCTCTAATGCTCATCTCCTTAAGTGTTCAATTTGCACTTAATATATTTAAGTTGCAGTGCCACATTTAAAGAATGGTTGCCCCCTGGCTCCGGCCCAAATCAGCACCTTGTAATATCTTATTTCATGGATGCTGAGTTTATTCCGCATGAGGCAAGTTCAAAATCTCAACTTCATATTAAACGAGATATGTAATTTCTAAAAGTCTTGAGTGCCAAATCAAGGTGGCGCTTAAAGCTGGATGTTGTCATAGTTGCAGTGTTTACCGGTATGTAGTCTGTTGCAACAGTTGCTATGGAACCAAGCAGGATAGTTGTTGTACAGCACACCTTGCTCACTTGTAGATCACTCACAGTCGACCAAGCGCTTTTATTTTCTTTTGACAGAAGCTGACAAAGCTGACATGAGCGTTTACCACAAGCAGGTTTTAAACTTGCTGAAAGCATCAGTATTGCGAGGAGCATTGTTGTTGAAGTTTTAACAAAGCCAAAGAAATGAGGTTATAAAAAGTGCAACATAACACTTTTCACACGCACACACACGCACACGCACACACACACACAAGCACGCACGCACACACACGCACACACGCACACACACACACACACACACACACACACACACACACACACACACTATTCCCCCTCTCAGAGAGAGCACAGAGCTATGCGTCTACGACATATAATGTGCACAGACCTAACAGCAGAGCACCTTTTCCTTCCATTGGGTAAAGAGAAGGAATAAAGGAGGTTAAAAGGCCACACGCTCAAAAGAAACACTCAAACCGCAAACCACTGAGCTGATTATATCATTAGTTAAGATCTCCCTCACCAGTAATGGAGGTTCAGCAATTAATAACTAGCAGAATTTAAAGCTCAGTCCTTTTAAATCACTAAATGGAAGTTATTTCTTATTTATATGATCGTGATAAAGAAGAGAAACGGACTTCTCACAGCATAGTATGATCTAAATTTGAGCCCATGCTGCCACAGTTATTTCTGGTATTTCAGTAAGGCTTTGAGTCGAGACAATTACCTCTTTACCCAGAATGATGTTTCAAACACTAATCTTACTGTCTTCCTGAGCTATATAGAATACAGAAATACACATAAATCCCCCGTTCTATCTCCTCCTGTCAATATCACTGCTTAGAAAGTGCATTTCTCTGGCTTTGTTCCACGTGTGACTGCAATAGGCTGCAGCACAGGCCACAATGAAACACCCCCTCTTCAGTCCTCATCGATATTCAGGGCTATGGTGACGGATGAGGCTAAAGTACAACTTCTATTCAAGTAAACATACTTGAAGCCAAAAGTGGGACAGGACCATCTCTCTTTCTCTCTCTGGCTCTCTGAGATACTCATCCATATAATGCTCTCTTTCTGTTCCCTTCTCTCTCTCTCTCTCTCTCTCTCTCTCTCGCAAACATAAAAGCACAACCACTTTGTGACAGTTTTGACCACATAGTCATTATAAGAATGTAGCGGGACAATGAACAGCCACGCCACAGAGGCCATTGCCAAAAAAAAAAAAAAAGGAACCTTAAAATGAAGATGGGATCTTTGTCTGGAAGAAATGTGGGCACAATTATTCTGGCAGAATGTCTGCAAAATTTGCATTTAGCTCTTTCTAGCAATTAAGTTATCTTCTTATCGTCACTGACACTACTGGGAGTTTTTGCAGATAGGTAGAACAAAGTCACAAAGTAAGAGACACACAGAGATAAGTACCTGTGCCTCTACAAGTGAGGCGTTGGCCAGGCTGTCGTTGATGAAGATGTGAACCAGAGCAGTGGCACAGAGCGACGGGATCCCGCTATCTGTGACCCGGACCACCAGGCGATGTAGACCTCTGTGACGCCGCTCCAGAGGCTCAGCCAGGGTGATCACTCCGTTAGTGTGACCAATCTCAAACAGTCTGTAGGGATTTCCCCCAACAAGAGCATAGTGAAGCTCTGCGTTGAGGCCAGTGTCCGAGTCTATGGCTTTGACCGTCCTGACAACGGTGCGGGCGCTGCTAGCAGGCGGAAGGAGGGTGTAGGACTCATTGGCAGGAGAGGTAATGGAAGGGGCATTGTCATTTTCATCTGTCACAAAAAGCGACACGGTAGCGGTGGCAGTTTTTCGGGGTTCCCCTCCATCCACAGCCCGGACGCGGAAGGTGTAGATGGAAAGCTTTTCTCGGTCAAAGGAGGCTGATGAGAAAATAGTTCCTGTGTTGTTCTCTATGGAAAACACCTCTTCCTGCCCTTTCTCACCATTCTCATCTTCTGTTTCCCCTCCCATCTTCCTCCCGTCGCTGCCATCCATTTCTATGAACAGACTAAGTTCAGCATTTTCACCTTCGTCGGCATCAGTCACGGTAACCATGCCAACTGGGCTGTTGGCAAGTAGGTTCTCTTTTACATAGAATGTGAAAATTTCCTGAGCAAACTTTGGCGCGTTGTCATTGCGGTCGGTCACCTGAATGACAACGGTTGCTGAGCCTTGCAAAGATGGAGTGCCCTTATCCTTGGCAATAACCCTCAGTTCATACCTCTCCCGCTGCTCACGGTCCAGGACCCCCGTTGCACGGATATCCCCATTATCTGCGTCGATGTAAAAGGGCCCGTTGCCAGCAGGGTCCAGAGAAAACACAATCTCTGCATTCTTACCGCTGTCTGCGTCTGTGGCTACAACGGTGACCACTCTCTCGCCAGGTGAGTTGTTTTCAGCAAAGTGAACTTCGACAACACTCTGGGCGAAGGTGGGAGGGTGATCGTTGATATCTACAACCCGCACCATCAGAGAACTATTACTGGACAGACTGGGGCTACCAGAATCTACCGCCACAATGGTCACACTGTACTCTTTGGTGGTCTCATAGTCCAGCAGGGCAGAAGTGTGTAAAAAGTATTTTTTCTTATTCCTGTGAAGAAGAAAAAAAATTATTGATTTACTGAGAGCACAAACAAAATAGAAGTCAATTAAATAATCCCTCTTTATGCAGATGTTGACTTAAACACACATATTAAACACACTTTATTTTTTCATATCAAAAAGAATCAACGCAAATATTTTGTAATGAGTTTGTTGCAAATACGAACCAAGACTCTGGAATCCAATGACACAGAAACAAATCAAATCAAGCGAATCAATGTAAATAGTACGGCCAACTGTAGAGACTTTAATATTGTGCCTCTGTCATCCATAATATTACAGAAATTCTAATCAAATCAAGTAATCAAGTGGCTGCAGACCTCTCACAGCAATGATTTTGAATTAGTCCAGGACAGCCCTGAGGCCAGCATTATCACACAAAAAGTAGCAGCTCTGATGACACAAAACAACTTCCTCCATTTCCCTCCATACAAAAGAGATTTAGAACTGAAGTGGAAGGTACTGACATTTGCAGTCACCACCGTAGGAACTAGGTTATAATAAAGTCCAAACAGTTAACTTATCAAAAGTGCTTCTACAAGTGTGATTATGGGAGGTTTAAAGGATCACAAGCAGCGACTCTGCTTGAACTCATGTGACATTTTCATGCAAGGTCTCACTTGAGCAACAGTTCTCTAACTTCTTTACATATTCATCTCATAATAACACCTCCTGGAGCCGCAGCAGCTGAGAGCTGTAGAGGATCTTGATTATTATAACTTGCATTTCTATATATTTTTGACTCTCAGGAACAAAAGTTGCCATTACTGATGATTTCATCGCCAATTAATCAGGTACTAATCAAATGATCACATCAATAATGGTTTCTAATTTAAGCATTATTAAAGCTCTGTGTTATTATTAAATACAAATTCATAGAGGCTAGAGGGACGTCACCACATTACATCTTTTGTTCTACACAGAGATGAGAGGAGCCTCACAAATCATAAACACATTAATAAATTAAAGTGACCCTATTAACGAATCATTTGACGTCTTCTTAAAAAACCTAAATTAATTACCAAAAATATCCGTTAAGCTCCTTTCAATCGACTAATTGATGAATTGAATTATTGCACCAGCTCTTTCACAAAATATCATCGGTGTTCCTGCGAGCTTTCCCCCAGGGGTGCTAATATTAGTGAGCTATTATTATTGAAATTGCAATGCTTAATTCATGTGGTTGTTTATTTATCCCCCATTTTCACACGCACAACCATTAGTGCTGTTTTCAGTCAGCTTTAGGTTTTACCTTCACCTCACCTGTCAAAGGCGTCTTCAGCAGGTAGGGGTGGAAGAACTGTTTCACCCGCTGGCTTCAGGGTGAACGGCACATCTCCCACCACTGTGCATGTCACGGCCCCATTCTCTCCTTGATCTCTGTCCGACACTTGCACCAGAGCCACTGGTGTGTCCACCAGGACGTTCTCTGGCACCAACGCTGCTCCGTCTCGAACGGGGATCCGTCCGATTTTTCGGATCTCCACGACTGGGACGTTGTCGTTTTCATCCCGCACGGCGAGGACTACAGTTGTGCGATCGGTTCGGGGCGGCTGACCTCGGTCTCTCGCTGTTACTGTGAACCTCAGTTGGGCCACTTCTTCTCTGTCGATCCTGTGGAGAACGCTCAGCCATCCAGTAGCCTCGTCCAGTCTGAGGAGACGTCTGACAGATTCAGTGGCAGCTCCAAAGACGTACTCCACTTGGCCGTTAACTCCGACATCTCGGTCAGACGCTCTGACCTGGAGGACAGGTGTCCCCGGAGGGGCATTTTCTGCCATTTCAGCTTCATACGTGGACCTCTCGAACTGTGGGCTGTTGTCATTCACATCAGTGATAGACACGCGGAGTAAGGCTTGGGAGGACCGGGGTGGGTTTCCTCCATCTCGAACCCTCAGGATGAGCTCATATGAGTCTTTCTGCTCCCGATCTAATGTACCTTTTACAATAAGTTGAGGCTGTTTTTCACCATCAGGTATATCTGCAACTTGTAGTTCAAACACCGTGCTCCTGGCTCCGCCGTTCTCCCCGTTTCTGCCCCTCCGGTCACCGACTCCATCCACTCTTGTAACTGGGTTCCCTCCTGCTGTGCGTCTGGTTGAAGTTGCTCCAGCTGCACCATCCTGAATAAGTTCGTATCGATCTATGCCATTTCGGCCAAAATCCCGGTCTGTTGCGGTGGGAAGCAGGTAAAGGGTTCCTATCGGGCGATTTTCCTCCACTGAAAGCTGGAGTACAGGTGAGGGAAAAGAGGGTGTGTTGTCATTGATGTCAGTTATGACCACACGGCCTTCGAACAGATCCACCCAGCTCTGCAGCGGCCCAATCACCGACACCTCAAAGTCCAGGAAACACTCGTTTTCATCAAATATCATTTGACACTGTGGGAGTTTCTCTCTGTCAATGCGCCTGGGGCCCGTTGTAAGCTCGCCTGTCACATTGTCAATCTTGAAGTATTCGGAACCACTCTCCAGGGCGAATGTGACGTCCCCGCTGCCCGTGCCTGCAGTCAGGCCCAGGTCGGCGGCCACATTTCCAATCTTGACATCAGGAGGGCCCTCCTCCGCCACCCGGTACCTTAGAGCAGAGTTGGCTCCCGGTAGCTGAGTCAGCAGCTGCAGCACTAAGACCACGATGCTGACAGCCTGCGCCACGGAGGAGTGCACTGCACCAAGCCTCTGCATGGCTCCTTCTCTCTGTCCCCCTCCCGCCTCTCTCCTTCACCCGTTATCTGCCTGCCCGATCGCCTTCCCTCCTTCCTCGATGCGCTGAGCCCCGAAACGTGGGTGTCTGATGTCTCCGATCCTCTTGCTCGCAGCTCTCTGAGCACTGCTGCCGAACGTCCGGAGCAGCGGAGTTCACCTCAGCGATGCGGTGCCCTCTCTGTCCGCCCCCCGCACAAAGAGTCGCGTCTTTTTAACTTCTATCATAGAATAATTTGCATTGTCTTGCGGGACTGTTCATACCGCAGAGCTATGGAAAACATCCATCCTCGTGTGAAGAATGAGAAACTGCTCAGTCTTATTCGATTAATCCACTTGTCTCACTCCTTTCTTTGGCGTAAATCGGAGCTCTATCCCGTAGTCACAAGAGGACGCGTATCAGCATCTACAACATTTGTAAGTTCTTTCTTTTACATTCCAGTCACACTTGGGACTTCTCACGGCTTTCCCAGTTGGAAACTGCAATGCAGCACCGGACAAAGGATTTTAAAAAGACAGCCGGTCCCTCCGGACGCTGAGCAAAAAGAACCCACGTTCTGAAAGGAGGAATTTAAAAAAAATCGCTTTTAAAGTCGCTGGGATCCCACAACTGGATCTTTTCTTACCTTCCGATCGAGTTGCTTTTCCTTTCTCTTTTCCCGCAGTGGAACAACGTGCCAAGCTGTCGGATAGCTTCACGCAAGTTACAAGGATGCGGGAATGGAGACTTTCTCCTGTTATTGTCTTCACGCAAATCAAGAGGGAAAAGTCAAACTGCTTCTTGATGGGCTAAGACGGAGATCCTGACGCCCTCAATTCATTCAGCAGAGTCCCGGGAAACCACGTCTTGGTGATGCGGTGATGAACCGACTATAGATGCGTCTCTGCGAGAGAGTCCCGCATTCTCTTTCTCTCTCAACCCTCCTCATGCGCCTCCTCCTATTCTTTTTTTCTCCTTCTCACCTGCACTGCTTGGGACTGCTGCTGCTGCCAATCTCAAGCGATGCTGCAGTCTCTCTCTCTCTCTCTCTCCCTCCCTCTCTCTCTTTGCTCGCTACTGCAACATTTTCCTGGTCCGCGCAACTCGATCGCTCAGCTGTAACGGGAGAGGCAGCAGAGGCGGTGTTGGGTCGCCGTGCATGTGTGCATGTATGTCGGTTAGCAGAGGACGGACCTCTCCTCCTCCTGTCATACAGCGAGATTAAATGGCTCCGTGTCCCGGCTGGTGACAGCTCCTGGTGGGGGGAAAATATCCTTATTCACATATTCATTTGAGGACAAAGACAGGCGCAGAGAAAGCAGAGTGATCCGGCTGTAATAGAAATGTGGCCTCTGCTCTGACGTGTTTCTGCTGCTGCAGCTGTTTTTTATGAGGAGAGTAAAAGAATTCATTCATAATATTCCTGAGTGAGGAAATTGCCTCACACGCAGCGAATTCATTTTGATGGAGCTACGGTGCTGTGCGTGTGCGCACCGGCCTGCTCGCTGAAGAGCGCAATGCAGCAGCGGTGCTGATACTATTGAACACTACCGACCTTCCCCTCACACTGCTGCTCTGCTGCTCCCATCCTGCCTTTCTAATATCCATATATTAAAGGACCAAATGCTCAGTTTTCGCCTTGAAAAAGTCAACTCCCCCAAAACTGCAGAGATCTACAGTAACCTATTTGGGTTTCACCCCCACTCCCACTTTCTTCTTCACCCTATCTCGGAAGAACTTAAGTGTGTAAAGGGGCGTCTCTACGTGCTTCGCATTCCAAAGGTAAAGATGCGCTTTTGGCGCATTCACGCCCTCTGGAGGTGACGCCGCATGTGCATTAACAGTACAGCCCTAAAAACACTTCACACAGCGTGCGTGATAAGAAAAAATGCTTTAAGTAAAAAAATAAAAAATAAAACGGGGTGCGTTTATTGAGTGCGCCAGGTCAGCTCACGTAGGCCATTACTACTTCATCTGATTCAGGAAATTTGAAGGAGATTTGACCTAAAACCAATCTGATAAGAATCTGTGGCCCGAACACACCGTTATATCCAACCCATTAAGATATAATTGAGCGCGAATCCCCTTTCATCAGCAAATGAACTGCAATTTCAATTTGCATATTGAATGAAAAGTGGTTTTATGCATCTCTGCGTGTGTGCACACATTGCGTCTGTGTGTGTGTGTGTGTGTGTGTGTGTGCGCGCGTGTGTTCTTGGCTTGCTGTAGTTGAAGGCAGGGGAAACATAACCTGGGTTGACATCCGTTATAGCCTAAAGGCCTAATCTACAGTTGTGCTGTCACAAAGGGGGATCACAGCTCCCGTGCACGACTGCATGGATGAATTTGGAAAAATGAATTAGACAATCTTGACACAGGCGTTTTCATAGCATTTGGCAACTGCGGCACTAAGTAGCAAGATCAATTTGCCAGACACACATTATTCTGCGGGGTATTTAAAGGCAGGAGTCTTAGATAGCCGTGTTCATGTCATTGACTGTCTGTGCTGCTTGTTCTCCACATGCTGCACGACACTCAGGGGATATATTATCTGTGAGTTTCTTACCGATGTATCAGTCTGTGACCCGGCAAATCAAATATGGCAGATGTTGGCTCCAAGTGATGCAGATACTGCCGTAAACAGGAAGTGTTAATAGGAGGAGAATATTCTGACGACATAGCCGCTCCTCCTTGAAGTTTTAATCAGGCAGAGATGGGAAGGGAAAAAGGAGTGAGGCTGAAGAGTCTCAGAGTCTGCATGTAAATTCCCAAACTGTCAATATCTGAGGAGTGATGAGGACAAACTCTGAAAAAAGCCTACAGGGTTATGTGGGATGACTGTAGATCTGCGACTTTATAATCCCTTTCATGATTTCATGAAGTTGGATGTTTTAATTGCACATGACGCAGAGCCTCAGCTCTGATGAAACACCAGCAACTCCTCAATAAAAGTCACTTACCTACAGTGGATGTTCCAAAGCCCCATTACCATTTTCTTGGTTCTGGGCCTTCAACCCAAATAAACGACAGGGTTTATCGATTGCTGTGTATTTCTGTTTCGGCGCAGTCGCGCACATGATTTCCTGCTGTCAGGGGCGATCAGTTGCTGTAACCTCACACCACCGACTGCATCCGTTTGTGAAACACAACCTGAGATCTGACTTTTGAGTAGCCGTGCCGGATGTTTCTGGATTTGTTTTCTGTTACATTATCATGATTGAATGGTTCCGCTGATTTCCATTGTGGTGCCACTTCCATAACATTTGGTTGAAATCCACACAAAAGACCTGATTATTAGAGTCTGAAAATGCAACATTTTCACATTAAACTAAAGAACACTGCTGTGGGCCATAATAGATACTAATAATACACTTCATTGATATCTGTGAATTTATTATCCCAGTCACTGAATGACTAATTTTCCTCCTTTTTTACCCCACTAATGACACCTGCTGTGCTCGTGTACCCCAAGCATTGATATATGATACTGGCTAATCCCTCATTATTGTATCATTATCTTATAATGGCCCTCTTTGTATTTCTTACGTAAAATGGTGAAGCTCTAAATGATTAGTAGAGTGTCAGTAGAGTTCCTCACTGCTTGGCAGCATTAAAACAACCTGCCAAATATTGTGTCACTTCCTCTTTATTCCATCCAAACTGGTCTTATTTGGACAGGAGGCCTCTTACAGCACCTTTCACTTGAACAAAGACAGTGGATTACTGGGGTCTGTGTGTGTGTGTGTGTGTGTGTGTTGTGTGTGTGTGTGCGCGCATGCGTGTGTGTGCGTGTGCGTGTGTGTGATACCTCTGTTCTGTACCATTCTGTGTTTCTTGATTGGTTTGAGACCTGGGGAGTTTGGAGGTCAGGTCAGAGCTTTGAGCTTTTTGTCATGTTCCTCAAAGCTTTCCTGAAGGATACATTTGTGGTGGCCGGGCTGTTATCCTCCTCACAGGAATAACCCCCCTGGGCGATTATGTCTGAGCGTGTGGTACGTGTTTGTAGGTAATATGCACATAAACACTCGCGACCAAATGTTCCCCAACAGAAACTTGCTTTAAAATATCATGACTGGGCAAGCAGACCCGTGCAGGGCATGCAAAATCCCACTCACCGGGAAGACCAGGGAAACTGGTGCTCCAGCACTACTCGCTTGCGCAATCGACCTGATCAAGATGGGCCATTCTCAGCACTGCATTAGCCTTTCTGATGGGACGTTTACAGATTGACAGATATAAAATACTTTCCACATCATGCAGGAGGGAGTTTTGTCTCACTTCCAGCCAGGAGTCCCACATGAAAGAGAAGCAAAGATTATTCTGGGATTCCTCGGCAAGTACATTGGTGATGCCCGGCTTGTGCTGAACCCCCCATACACAACATCAGGGTTCTCACTAAGCCTCTGTCTGACAACCTGACTGGCATGATTGTGAAGTGGATTGCAAAAAAACCCAAAACAACTGCAGAAGGGTTGATGTGGTTCTGAACACAAGCTGTAAAAAGTTTTTTGAGGATGATCAGGATGATGAAGATTATACTTGGAGTCTATTTGTTTAATGGTTGAAATAAAGTGTCTTGTGTCTTTTTGCCCTAACAACTTGAAACATGATTAATAACGGATGGATATTCATTGTGATTAACCAAAATGAATTCACAGGGGCTCCCTGATTTTTAATCATTTGTCAGCCCCTGACATTACCACTGCTATTCAGTGATGGTCTGCATGAATAGGGAAGACATTAACTAATTCCATATTCACACTTCTACACAGTCACTATATTTTTAAAACTTAACACCTGCACCTTTTTCCATGGTTTTGAGTCCTGTTCTAGGTGACCTTTGAGGAAGTCCTAATCCGAGGAGTCTGCAGAGGCATGAGCATGACAGTTGCTGCACACTGTCGTAAGTATGGTTACATGCAGATTTAAAGTGGCTGCAGTGTTTAGATTGTATGAATTAAAACTACTCCATTTTCCTACATGCAGCTAAAAGGCTTTTAATCGTACTTTTTATACAATTTCATTGGACATGGTTACATGCTCTGAATAATAACAGTAAATTATTGCATTTGACTGCATTAGACATAAAAGGCAACTTTGTAATAATAATGATATCTGGGATTTAAGGGATGAGATGAAACACAGAGCAAATTACCTCTATTAAAAAGTATTAAGGCGTGAAATAATGGACCTTCCATTAAAAGGAGTGTAAGGTTTTTAAACACGACTGTTTAAAATCCCCATTATTCTGGATAATCTACGACAGCTTCCAAGATAACATTTTTGTCAAGATAGATTTAATATTATAATGACAAAAATGTAATCTGAAATAATTAGAGGAGTGGAAAACTGTAGCACAGGTGGGCTCTGGGAGGAATGCCAGTTTCAGCTAAATTAGACTGAGCAAAGCAGCAGTTAGAAGCTTCTTTCAAAACAACATGAAAGAGCCAGAATAACAGAAGCCAAATCATTTGTGCCACAACAGTCGAACCAGTATCGGAAGAAAAATACAAAACAAACCTGTCAAATATTTAAAAGGGGAGAATACTGACAATTTGCTGCCACATATAAACAGCAGGAAAAGCCAAGACTAACAAGAATGAAGATAAAGGACAAAAGACCAGGGCCTTAGCGAAGTTTTCCATCAAGTAAATTACTTTCACCTCTAGTTTTTGGGGTGTTAAGACAGCATTGACAAAATGGAATTAAAGATAACAAAACATTTGATTTAATTATTTTACGGTGTGTTGAAAATACAACATAGAACCATTTGTGCGAACACCTCATTACATAAATGTATGTATAGATGTGGCCATTTACAGTAACTACTACACGTTGGTTCTTTGTTATTTTAAAAAAAATACCTTCTAGCTGTTTAGCTGTCTTGTGGTGCCGTATTGTGCACAGGCATATCTCCAAAGCAAGATTCTGACTGATCCTGTAAGCTCATGTTTTATCTGTATAGTGACCCCTATGGGAACATTGTTCCTGTTCATGTTTACAGTTGTTTACATGTACTGTAACAGTGATTTCTCAGGACATTTTAACGGCTCAGTGCCTTAAAGCTAAAGAATGAAAACTCTGAAATTTGTGAAAGGTGAGAATGCGACACAGCAAGAATGTGGGTTTTGCATTTCAGTGCGACCCTTTTTTCATAATATTATTTCAGTAGGTGTGATTGTTGTGTGTCCTAGATTTTCCTCCACATGTTGGATAAGATGGATATGATGTATGAATAACATATGATGTTAAGTACATGACACTAAGGACCCTTATTTGAATGGAGACTTCACGTAGAGAGTGAAATAAATTACTAACATGCTGAGAGACATTCAAAATACAAAACAACATAAAAAAAGAGAGAGAGAGAGTTCTTGATAAATGCACCAGTAATATGAGAACATTTTTGGGAAGTGGGGAGCTTTTGGTTCGTCCTCACAAATCCAAGAACCTGGTGAGGGTTTAGACTTGGTTTGTAATTGAGGTAAGAATTGGTTATAGGTTAGGGTTGGAGTAAGGGTCAGGTGGTTGGGGTTAGAGCTGGGTAATGTATTATATCCGTAAAAGTGTGCATGTGTGTGTGTGTGTGGGAAGGTAGTAGGAAACATAACCGAACCAACCAACAGCTGCCGTTCAAAGTGTCAGCTTTTACAGTATACCAGTAACCTAAACCCCACCTGTCCAGGTGAAACTCATCCATGATGTAGCTCCGCCCACCTACCTGCAGATAGCCTGATAATGAACCCAAGGCTCCAATCCCATATGGGAGTCGTAATAGTGTTACAACTCCCATATGGGATTGGAACACACTATATTTATAATTTAGTGTAATGGAAAATATAACCAGAGATGCAACAAGACACCTTCTGCCTTCACGTTAGTTTGCAAAAATGAACCTAATGAGATTTTAAATAATTGACTGTTAGTTAATAATCGTAATATTACACTGATTATGTTAATATTTTACCTACTTTAATTTGGCAATGACATTGCAACAATTTTTAAAAAAGGCAGCTGCTGCAGTTTTTTTGATGAAGCAATTTACTTTGGCAGGAATGTGATCAGTATTTATTGATTAATGCTGGAATCAGATTGTGACTGGGAGAATGTGCTCTTCTAAAGGCTAAGGTTAAATTACAAACAGCAGCCTGAGGCACAATCATTGCTGGAAGATTTAAAAGTTTGTACTGACAAGTTGTTTATTGAAAATAAAAAAAGGGGGGGGGGGGGGGGGGGGACAGGAAAGATTCAGGATTCTCAATAAATACCAGCTGTTGAACCCCAGACGCTAAAGCATTAGGGGCATTTTTGACATTTAGAGATGTAAACCAATAACATTTTATTCACAAAGATGGAGCAGCACCAGCTAATCACTAGAAGTCTCTGGTGTTTATGGTTTATTTATATATAAATGAAAGCAGAATAGCAGCTTCAATATCATCTATAGATACACACACCAACATATAGTCAAAACAGGGCAAAATGTGACGGGTGCAATTTGGACCCAAAAGCAGCACTCTGGTAAACTGGACCATGGTAATGACCTTTATTAGCACACGGGCAAACAGGAACTCAGACAGACAAGGAAGCACAGGAAACAGTCCGTTCTTCAGGCCCAGGGCCCACACAAAGTCAGTGGGTTTCAGGCTCGGGGATTGGGTCGAGCAGAGTCGGAGTGCGGAACCGAGGGGGGAGGACGTGAATCCTCGGAACCGTACAGTCCCGTTTACAGCGGGCAGGAGTGACAGAACGGGGCTTACAGGAGATGAGGCCGACGATGTATCTAAGCAGACAGGGGGTGAGCAGCAGCAAAGTCGGGGCCATGCGGAGAAGTCAGGACCAGGAGAGCGGGCAGGAACCAGAAACGCTGAGGCAGAAGTCATGGTCAGGGGCAGAAGGCAGGTAGGTTTTCCAGGGAACAGGCGAGGCAGGCAGAAAGAAGACAGGCAGGGTCGGTAACAGGTAATCCGGCAGGGAAATAACGCTGGAAAGTCTCGCATCAAAGCAGAAGAACAATCTGGCAAGGACTGAGAGTGCAGGGAAGGCTTATAAACTGGGCCGTTTGGGAATTGGCTGCAGCTGTGCTTGCAGGTGAGTGGAGTTGAGCTGACGGGGCGGGAGTGGCTGGCAGGTGGAGTGGAAAATTACCTGGACAGGAGAGAACTGGGGGAATGGGGCTGTGACACAAACATATACTGGGCGGAGGTAACTAATTATTCAGGTGATGATTACTAACACGGAGGGCTTGTCACACGGCAGTACAATTCAAACAGATTTAAAAGAGCAGTGAGTTTGCTTGATTAGCAGATTCCTTTTAGCTTGTGAAACCATTGGGAATTTCCAGCTCAGGTGGGATACGCTGTGTCTCCGTCACTGCCTCCTGTATGTGCCCGGTTTTCTTTTTGCTTTCATTTTTCTTTTTTGCTTTCATCTCTGTTTTCTGATTGGATGGATACAGAATGGTTCCTTTTGAGGGGGCTGAAGTGGTTTTTGTGGTGACTTGGTCAAACTTGGATGAACATTTGTGTTTTAAACTAACTAACTAACTAACTGAAAAACTTGCATAAGCTACAAGCCAGTTTTATTTTGTTTTATAACAAATGAGTGGATGGAATATTGAGAGTGGGTGGTTCTACTACTAAGATCTAAAAGTACCACATTTATTTTTTACACACATCATGACAGAGAAAAGTAACAAGTTTTCAAAAATGTGACCTCTTTAGAAACTTGCAGAATCCAAAGTATTAGCTTGGCAGGTTATAGGACACCATCCAACTACCCCATGGAAATGGAGAGCAGAAGAGAGGCAAATATGTGGTGGGACCCTGATTCAGGCCAGAGGCCACAAAATCAGCCCTCTAAAAGCCTTCTTTGACCTGCACATCCTTCACAGTCCACTCCTGTAAACTACCAAGGTTGACCGATTGAACCCAAACCATTTCTAGACAGGTAAATTGTAAATATTCCTGAACTCTCTCTTGACTTTTGAAAGGTTAAGTTGCTATGGAAACCGGCAATTTTACACTGAACATAAACAGGTGGGCCAGACTGGCCCATTACATGAGTCACTGTCTGTTTCAGAGCAGGACAACAGCCACAAATTTGTTTTTCAACTGTGAATTGCAGCATTATCAAAAATAAACCCAAATAATGGACTTACTAATGTAATTACCAAGCCTATCCCATCTTTTACAGGTTGCAAGGTTGTCACAGGACATGTGTTTGGACCATGAGAGCAGTTCCTTCTTCCTTGGATATGAGAGACCATCCATGTTGTAATATATTGTAGTGATTTCACATGTTCAATTATGACTTGTAGCATTTAAACTGTTCTTTGTGATGAGGATTTATTAGTAATTAGTTACATTTGTTCTTGTGTGTGTGGTTTGCCTCTTTACAGAGCACAAATTAGCAAGCAACCTTGTCATATTTGTCATATATACAATTAATTCTTGGCCAGGCTGTCAAGATGTCCTGTCGAACACACAGTACTGATAATTCTCTTGGTTTAATTACCCTTTATTTTTTAACCTTTTCTCTGTGTTTTCATTTTCCTCGGTGTTCTGGCTCGTCAGGTCTTGCCTCAGACACACACACCACCTGACTACAGTTGCTCAGGCCTCGGCCTGTCTCCAAGTGGCATTTTGTCATGCCCACGTGTCACCCATTTTCAGCCAGAGCCACCTGGATGCCCCCCTCACGGTGATGGCCTTGCAGAGGGAACAAGCTCCAGACTGAATGACCTGCATCTTTGGCCATTGCGCTGAGAGGCCTCCATCAGTACTAGATACCCTCCCCTCTCCTCCTCCTTCTGCCCTTCAAACATCCATTGCTTCATGTACACTTAGAGGCTGAGGAGGATAAGTTGTTCAGCAGTTATGGGCATGATGAGAGCTGATGCTAGCTGCAATTTTCAGCTGCCTCTCCAGGTCGACACTCATCACACAGCCCAGAGTTGCTATTTTCCTTTCTTTAGATGAAGCTGTTTCATGCGATCATCCTGACTTTGACTGGCATGTGCTCTCTGATTTCTTTCGTCATGGCCAAGTGAAGGCCTTGAAGATTCGATCGTGTCTCCAGTGCCACTAAGTAGAGTCAGGGTCAATCATGTGAATTGTACGACTTGTCCTCAACAGGGCAGGTTTGCAGGTGGACACAAATATGGACATATAATATGTATATATTATATTATGTATATATTATATATATATGCTTATAATATATGCTGTATATATGCTTATAACGTTCTAATCTTATCTGTATTTATTTATTCTGTTTCTATACTTTATATAGGTTACTACTACAATTCAATTTCCTCACGGGGATGAATAAAGTACATCTTAATCTTAATATTAATATTAACGCCAGGCTGCTGCACTGTGGGACAGTAACATTTAGGCATCCTGAGCCACAAGGAGTAAGATTTGAAACGTTGATGCCCATTTAACAATGTTTGGTTTGACTGTCTCCTATAGTTGTGATTACATTGAGAAAGCTTACAGTCACCCGTTCCATCCCTACAGTCATTACCGTGTTGCTCTGTTACAACTGAGTCATCTGGCCTTTACTTAGGCTGCTACAGGCAAAATAGGCAGGCCTCTCACCTTATTGCTTCGTCCTCTCCTCTCCTTTCCTCTCCTCTCCTCTCTGGTGTATTTTTCTTCTCTCGCTCTCTCTCTCTCTCTCTCTCTCTCTGTCTTTCTCTCTCCTGGCATTGCTGACTCCATAGTTGTGCACTGACCTCTGGCCCCACTGACCCAGTTTCAGTTCATCTTCAGAATAAGAACTAATTTGCATGTGTGCGGCATGTGTCTTCCTCTCCTCTTCATGGCCTTCCTCTCTGTCCTCCTCTTTTCCCCTGCCTGCTAGGGTCCTTGAGCCTGGTCCTGCTCAAGGTTTTGCCCTGTTTTCTTATACCACTGTTGCTTGGTCAGGGTTCAGGCTCTGGGTTCTCACCTTGGGACAATCTCAACCGTATCAATCCACCACTTCACGATCTCAATGGTGTAAAACCACTTTCTTTCTCACAACTGTTGTCACAGAAATGAAAATTTGTAATCAAGTCATCCATACAACAATATATTTTATTATTTCATATATCAATATATTTTACTATCCCTACATTTTTACGCCACCATCTTGGTCCAAACCCAGAGTTATTTCTGAAACGAGATGTTTTTCATTTCTTTCACAAATTAGATTTTTTTGTGACAAGTGGAACACAAATATTTACAGTGTTTACTTGGGGACAAATTAATGTGTTTAATTGGGTTTATACATTTCCTACGATGAGTTTTGTTGAGTTCTTTGAACTTCTTCGAGCGTCTTGCTTTCAGCCCTTTAGTGGCAGAATGAATCGTATAATTGATCCATTCTTGTTATTGATCCATTATTGAAATCCCCTTTAGGGATTCACAGCTTCAGACGGTTCAAACTTTACAGGATCAATTCACTCATCCATTCTCAGAAATATCTGTAAACAATATGAGCTATATATGAGCCTTTATTGTGAGGCTGCTACCTGACCCTCCAGCAAATTAATACGTAATATACAATAGCTCCCACAGCTGCTGGTAACAGATTGATTCAAGGCTCCGTTCTTCCCAAGAGCTGTCCGAGCAGCTCTGTTGGAACCTCACCGCCTTTGGAAATGCTGACGGACTGAAAAAAAAGCAGCTGAGTCATTTTTAATGAAGATCAGGAAGCTTTACCTCCTCTTCCCCCCATCATCAGAATAACAGTCATGTTGGCACAAACAGTACAGACTTAACTTCACTAGAAAATTGCTTGCAACAGCTCCAGCTGTGGAAAAAAGGAGAAAAGTTAGAAACTCTAAACAGCTGAAATGAAATGCTTCATGTAAATAAGTGACACAACTTTTTGTCTTCAAAAATGAGATCTTTTTAACATTTTCATAGACTTCTTGATGTAATGTGCATTTTTGTCCTAAACAGCCAGGATTGCTACTGAGCATTTGCTACCCAACGGTGAAAGTAGAAGATTATTAAGGAGTCAGCAGGCTCTGAATCATTTGCAGCAGAAATGAGTTACTTGTAGCCAAATTCCTTGAGGTACACTAAGAGGAAATTGCAGTTGGCTGCAAATATACTGACATCTGCTCGAACATCGCGCTAGCGTTGAAGTCATTTTCTAGCTAAATTTCACAAATCATTGTGCAATAAGTAAAGTGCCATGGCCCAGCAGCGTGCATAAATCCTGCACAATGAAACTCCGGCTGATGCCAGCATTTAATTCATCTGGTTGGGGGGTGGGGGTCGGGATCATTTTTTGCTCCATTTAAAGAAAAAAAACAACCTAAAAAACAAGAGTTGTGCAAGAATAATGTTGGAGTTGTCATCCAGCCAGATAAATTAAGCGCAGCAAGAGTCTGCTGTCAGCTGTGTGTCAGCCTGACCGACTCCTCTGCAGTTGAGCGTCTGTTAAGCTTCCAGGGAGGTGATGCGATGGCCGATGTTCCAGGGTATGAAAAACAGGGAAAATGCAAAAAGAAAATCAGATGCCAGCAAGAGATGATTGCCTAATGAAAAGATGAAGAAACAAGTCAGTCTTTGTGGGGAGCAGATTAAGTGATGTAATGAATGGCCTGAAATCGTGGCGGCGTTGATCCCATTATCTGTTTATTTCTCCCTACACCTGCCCAGACATGCCGTTCCACAATGTTTTCCCCCTTCATTAGGAAGACGCCATTGCTGTGTGCTAATGCATGCAAGCAGCTGATGTCCAATGTCCTCTGTGTGTGCACGTATGAGCGCATGGAGGTTGGTGTAATTTCTCCTTCTGATTAAACTCCTGTGGTTAGCGATACCCCATCCACTCCCCATTTCTCTGCAAACTGTTCTCGGTTTTGACCTTTCTGCTGAATGCATACACACCCACACATCACATGCACACGTGTGCAAGCCAGCCAGTGATGGATGGTGTTATTACCTGCAGCTTTTAAGGGGCGGAAAGGTGCTTAAGAGAACAAAGACACTTGAGTGTTTGTGCTTTATCATCAAGAATTAACACTCAGAAGTGAAAACGCATGTACCTAAGTGCACGTGCCTGCGGGTAAAATGCTCTTGCGTCATCTCTCACCTGTAGAAAGGAGTTTTTGTCACAACAAGTAACTTATTGCTCTTTGTGAACAACAAAAAATGCTGATCGTCACTGTCACTCTGTTGCAGACATATCAGTTTCATCTGTCTTTTTTACTTCCCCCCTTTTCCCTCCCCTCTCTTCTTCCCCCTTTTCTCTCCCCGTCTCAATTTTTGCTGATTGCTTTGCGCCATTAATATTTTATGTGTAATTTGGCTCTTTTGGGTAGCACGAGCATGTGTACGTGGTCCCTACGAGGCTGCCATCATCTGTGCACATGGCGTGCACGCACACACATACCACATGCCTTTCCTGCCACTGCATACGTGCACCAATTTTGGTGTGTCACGGTATCAGATTCTGCTCTCACAGCTGTCGGCCAGCCTCAGTGTGGTTGTGATCTGTCTGTCTGTCTGCCTGCCTGCCTGTCTGTCTGTCTACCTTTCAACCTTCAGCCTCCCCTTCTGTATCACTTTGTTCTCTTCCCTTAGTTTCTCATCTCAATCCCCCTGTTCTGCCCTCCTCTCATGTATCTTTCTAGCTGCCTTTTCTTTGTTCTTCTGTGCACATCGTTCACATCGTGCACATCGTTCTTTGCCCTGTTACCCCACGTGTCCGTCCTTCTGAGCTGTTCTTCCCAAGTAATCTTTCTAAAAACTGGCTCTCTTATTTTTTAACTACTGTATAATTTGGGGAAACAAAATGGGCTTGAACATAAAACACAAAAATACAGAGAATAGATTTGTTATCCTGATGTTCCAGGTGAACAACAGGTTTTCAAAAGAAAAAGTGAACCATCAATAAGGAATTGCTGAAGTAAAGTTTTAATTTGCAAGAATCCTTGGTACATTTGTTGTTCGGGCTCTGTAAATAGATTGAGGCACCAGCAGCAGCACACAAGTGGCTGGTATTATAACAGAATATGTAGCATCAAAGTCTAGATGAAATGAAAGGGAAATATTTTCCATGTGTGGTTCGCAAGCAACGTGGTGCGGCTAAATATCACCTGCAGCAAAGACTAAAAAAAGGTTGGAATAGCTTTTGATCCTGTCTGTTCTTTATCATCCCTAAATGATTTCGATAAGTAGCCAAGCAGGTTTTCGTGTGTGCATGTGCCTGCCTTCAATGTGAATATGTGTTTGTGTTTGTGTGTGCGTGTGTGTGTGTATATATATGTGTTTGTGTGCGTGTGTGCGTGTGTGTGTGTATATATATGTGTTTGTGTGCATGTGTGTGTGCATGTGCATGTGTGTGTGTTTGCTCTAAAAGCCTCCTGCTGATTACAGGCACACTCAGTTCCCTGCACTTTAATGAACAGAACAACCACTAACACACACATTTTCCATTTGTTATCTCTGTCTCTCATTATAGATGTTCGGTGCATGCGCAGCTGCAGGTGAGTGCGTGTTCCTGTCAGTGGATGTGTACATGTGTGCCCGTGTCTGCGCATTAGCTCTTTGCCGCGTGTGATTGGCTGCAGATGAGAGCTGAGGTTGGCACAGCAACATTTCCGCAGAAGCCCGTAAAGCAGTAGGCCTGGAGCGTAGGCAGCATCTGCCCCTATGCTGCTGCCAAGACACACACACACACACACACACCACACACACACACACACACACACACACATGCACACAGTATTTGCATAAAAGCTCACACAGATTGACATACACCTCTCATTTAGCATGAATGACCCTGTCCCATGTGCCAATCTATCCTCTTTCCTGGAACTGTCCCTCTGCCTCCTTTCTCTGTCTGTTCTCTTTCACAGCTTTGTCCCTCCAAATTTGTTCTGTTCCTCCCTCACTACCAAATTCGCTGAACCTCTCCTTTATTTGACTTTTCTCAAACCTGTCGTTCGCTGTCGTGGACTCAGAGGTTTTTCTGTACCCACTTCTCAAACTTTCCTTCCCCTATCACCTTTCGTGCCCTGCGACATCACCAGACGCTCATTAATGACAAGTCTCTCCATATCTGTGTCTGCATCCCTCAACCATTTACTAAAAAGATACACACTCACTGCTCTGTCACCCACACTTTTGTGGGGCTGTTGCATCCAGGAGATACTGTCATAACTCACAGGCTGACCTTTCATAGGCAACTGCTCCAAAGAGATGAATATCCTTTTGGCTTTGTGTGTGTATGTGTGTGTGTGTGTGTGTGTGTGTGTGATTGTGCATGTGTGTGTGAGAGAGAGGGAGAGAGAAAGGGAGAGAGAGGATAGAGTTAATAAACTGATAATAACCGGGTTTTTTTTGCATGTGTTTTTCTGTGAACCGTGAACTTGCATGTAAGTGTGTGAGGGTGTGTGGGTGGGGGGTGTGTTTGTGTGAGAGACAGAGCGAGAGAGAAAGGAAGAGAGAGAACAAAGTTAATATAAGTGGTGTGTGTGTGTGTGTGTGTGTGTTTGTGCCAGAGCAAGAGAGAGAGAGATAGAAGTGGTGAGAGGATAAAGTTTGTGTGTGTGTGTGTGTGTGTGTGTGTGTTTGTATCAGAGAGAGAAAGAGAGAAAGAGAGGATAATGTTAATAAACTCATAATAACCTGTTACTCTTTTTGCACACGTTTATGTGTATTTAAGGAGTCTGACCTTGTATGTAAGTGTGGGTTTGTGTTTGTATGTACGTGTGTGTGTGTGTGTGTGTCCTTGTGTCTTTGTGCATGTGCAATAAGGGCTGTGCAGATGAGTGCTACATGAGTTTGACAAATGCGTTTAAAAATTAGAGCCCATAAAAAAGAGAAACATCCTCAAACTTTCCCTTCGTCCATTGTGTTGTTTTCATTCACGCTGTGATGCGATAAATAAATTATCTAATTAATATTTAAAATTGCGTTGGGTTTTTTGCAATGAGGACTTTGATATGCATGGGCTTGTTTTGTGTGTTAGGAGGCCCTCTGGACATGTTAGCATACTATTCCTAATCAATACAGTTTCTGTCCCACTATTTCTACATCAAAGACGTTTTCATCTCTGGGCCTTTTTTATAAACTCTTTTTTACTAACAGGAACCCATGCGAATATATAAATTTGCATTCAGGGCTGCAACAGTTTTCACACAATTACGACTTAAAACTGGCTTGATTCACTAAAAGAGAACCAAAACATTATCTCAGAATAAACACATATAATAGAAAACCTCTTATGTTTTCATACTGGCATTCAAAATACATTTTTTCTGTTAATATAAATGACTATATACATATATGACATAAATAATAAATAAATGTGTTTTCTACCCTGGGAACATTTTCACAGTTATGTTTTTCTTCCAAACTCCAGCTATTTTCTTTCCCCAATCTTCCTCTCTTCTAAAATGGGAAAAGGCCATCATCATGCAAGCATTAAATTGTTCTTCCATCAGTGAGTTTAGAAAGCCTAAATGCATACTTTTAATGTAAAGTGCTTTGAAGGGTCAAAGGTCACTAGAAAACAGCCCCTTTACCATTGACCAGCATGTCCATGGAGGCTTGATCTTCAGCCAAAGCCTCTGACTTGAACAGGCCAAACACCTCACTCCAGTATAAATCTGCACATGCACACATACACGCACACTTCAGACACAAAGAATATATTTGTCAAGATGTATGTTTAGTTGTTTTTTTTTAAATTAAAAAAGCCCTCAGGGCAATCAGGGCAACAGACCTTTTTTAGGGCTTAATGTTGCATCTTCCTGCTGTTTCACTACTCTCCAGTTTGCTGCACATCTTAGTTTTTGGTGTAAGTTAAGATTATAAAATGGACCATCTACTCAGCATTTGACAGTAAAGCAGGTCTCTACTCCACAGAGATAAGAAACGATGCTGCACATACCTACACTTTCTTTCTGTGATATCTCCAAATGCCCTGGTCACAATGTTGCCATGACCACCTTAAAACTCCTGGCAACAGTGTGTATTAATAGAGCAACATTACAAATGAAGCTGAAACTGATCCACATGTGAGTATATATGTATCTAGGGAGAAAGTATGTACATGTTAGGTGCAGAACTTCACCTAAACCCAACACAGTTTACATCTGAGAGGCCAAGACTGCAGTTGGCATTTGCATTGAAGAAAGCATCCGGGGATGAAAGTATTTTGCATGTGAACTACTGTGAACATTTCTCCCACTTCCATTTTGTCAAGGATTAATACATTTTTTTATCTTGTTGCTGATCATCATATTTGAAATATTTAGTGACAAGTTCCTAACTTTTGTCCCCTCAAATTGAAAAACCTCATCTAACAATATCAGATATGCGTCTTTATTTCCCTGTTGGTTCTATCTCACATCATTATGGGCCATTGCTTTAGGACATGAGGTGTCGTGAAGTTTCAGGTCTGATGTTTACCTCAATTTTCTTTTCCTGATAAAATGCTGAGTTAGCAGCTTTAAAGCAATCACATTAGGTCATTGGTTTAAGGGAATTGTGTTCATTTTTATTGAATGAACTTTTCTTCCCTCCATTCCTGGCTGTAGATTCAACTCATAAATTGATTTGCATAATTCAACTTCCCCAGATACATTTCAAATTCAGCTGCAGACACAAAGCAATGAGTGGCTGGAAAGAGCATTTTACAGGATTCTCTATGAATTAAAATGGCAACAAAGCAGCATGTTTCTTTTTTCTCTGTAATATCCATCCATCCATCCATCCATCCATCCATCCATCCATCCATCCATCCATCCATCCATCCTCTACCGCTTATCCGGGTCGGGTTGCGGGGGCAGCAGCCTAAGAAGAGAAGCCCAGACTTCCCTCTCCCCAGCTACCTCTTCCAGCTCATCCGGAGGGATCCCCAGGCGTTCCCAGGCCAGTCGAGAGACATAGTCTCTCCAACGTGTCCTGGGTCTTCCCGGGGGTCTCCTACCGGAGGGACATGCCCTGAACACCTCACCAGGAAGGCGTCCAGGGGGCATCCTAAGTAGATGCCCAAGCCACCTCATCTGGCTCCTCTCAACGCGGAGGAGCAGCGGCTCTACTCTGAGCTCCTCCCGGATGGCAGAGCTTCTCACCCTATCTCTAAGGGACAGCCCAGCCACCCTACGGAGGAAGCTCATTTCGGCCGCTTGTACCCGTGATCTTGTTCTTTCGGTCATTACCCAAAGCTCATGACCATAGGTGAGGGTAGGAACGAAGATTGACCGGTAAATTGAGAGCTTCGCCTTTCGGCTCAGCTCTCTCTTCACAACTACGGACCGGTGCAGAGCCCTCATTACTGCGGACGCCGCACCGATCCGCCTGTCGACCTCCTGCTCCATTCTTCCCTCACTCATGAACAAGACCCCGAGGTACTTGAACTCCTCCACTTGGGGCAGGATCTCCTCCTTGACCCGGAGAAGGCACTCCACCTTTTTCCGGTTGAGAACCATGGCCTCGGATTTGGAGGTGCTGATTTTCATCCCAGCCACTTCATATGCGGCGGGGAACCGATCCAGTGATAGTTGGAGGTCACGGGCCAATGACGCCAACAGCACCACATCATCTGCAAAAAGCAGAGACCCGATCCTGAGGTCACCAAACCGGACCCCGTCAACACCATGACTGCACCTAGAAATTCCGTCCATAAAAATTATGAACAGAATCAGTGACAAAGGGCAGCCCTGGTGGAGACCAACCCTCACCGGAAACGAGTTCGACTTACTGCCAGCAATGCAGACCAAACTCTGACACCGATCGTACAGGGAGCAGACGGCCCGTATCAGCGGGCCAGACACCCCATACTCTCAGAGGACCCCCCACAGGACCCCCCGAGGGACACGGTCGAATGCCTTCTCCAAGTCCACAAAACACATGTGGACTGGTTGGGCAAACTCCTATGCACCCTCGAGGACCCTGCTGAGGGTGTATAGCTGGTCCACTGTTCCACGCCCAGGACGAAAACCACATTGCTCCTCCTGAATCCAAGGTTCGACTATCCGGGGACCCTCTCTCTCCAGTACCCCTGATAGACCTCACCAGGGAGGCTGAGGAGTTTGATCCCCCTATAGTTGGAACACACCCTCCGGTCCCCCTTCTTAAAAAGAGGGACTACCACCCCGGTCTGCCAATCCAGCAGCACTGCCCCCGATGTCCAAGCGATGTTCCAGAGTCGAGTCAACCACGACTGCCCTACAACATCCAGAGCCTTAAGGAACTCTGGGCGGATCTCATCCACCCCCGGGGCCTTGCCACCGAGGGTTTTTTTGACTACCTCGGCAACTTCAGTCCCGGAGATATGAGAGCCTATCCCCGGGTCCCCAGGCCCTACTTCCTCGCTGGAAGGCGTTGGTGGGATTGAGGAGGTCCTCGAAGTATTCCTTCCAACGATCCACAACATCCTTGGTTGAGGTCAGCAGCACACCATCACCACTATACACAGTGTTGACAGTGCACTGCTTCCTCTTCCTCAGACGCCTGATGGTGGTCCAGAACCTTTTCGAGGCCGTCCGAAAGTCGTTCTCCATGGCCTCACCGAACTCTTCCCATGCCCGTGTCTTTGCCTCGGCAACAGCCGTAGCCGGTACCTATCTGCTGCCTCAGGAGTCCCACAGGCCAGTAAGGCCCGATACGGCTCCTTCTTCAGCTTGACGGCATCCCTCACCGCTGGTGTCCACCAGCTGGTTTGGGCATTGCCGCCACGACAGGCACCAACCACCTTGCGGCCACAGCACCGGTCAGCCACCTCAACAATGGAGGCACGGAACATGGTCCACTCTGATTCAATGTCCCCCGCCTCCCTTGGGTCATGGTCAAAGCTCTCCCAGAGGTGTGAGTTGAAGCTCCTTCTGCCAGGCATTCCCAGCAGACCCTCACAACACGTTTGGGCCTGCCGGGTCTGTCCGGCATCCTTCCCCACCATCGGAGCCAACTCACCACCAGGTGGTGATCAGTTGACAGCTCCACCCCTCTCTTCACCCGAGTGTCCAGAACATGCAGCCGCAAATCCGATGACACAACCACAAAGTCGATCATCGATCTGCGAACTAAGGTGTCCTGGTGCCAAGTGCACATGTGGACGCCTTTATGCCTGAACAAGGTGTTTGTTATGGACAATCTGAGACGAGCACAGAAGTCCAATAACAAAACACCACTCGGGTTCAGATCAGGGGGGCCGTTCTTCCCAATCACACCTCTCCAGGTCACACTGTCATTGCCAACGTGAGCATTGAAGTCACCCAGGAGGATGAGGGAGCCCCCAGAAGGAGCACTCTTCAGCACTCCCTCTAAGGACTCCAAAAAGGGTGGATACGCTGAACTGCTGTTTGGGCCATAGGCACAAACAACAGTCAGGATCCGTCCCCCCACCCGAAGGCGAAGGGAGCCTACCCTCTCATCCACCGAGGTAAACTCCAATATACAGGCACTGAGCTGGGGAGCAACGAGAATTGTCACCCCTGCCCATCCCCTCTCACCATCGGCAACTCCAGAGTGGTAGAGAGCCCAACCCCTCTCGAGAAGACTGGTTCCAGAGCCCTTGCTGTGCATCGAGGTGAGGCCATCTATATCTAGTCGGAACTTCTCAACCTCGCGCACCAACTCAGCTCCTTTCCCACCAGAGAGGTGACATTCCATGTCCTTAGAGCCAGTTTATGCAGCCGGAGATCATACCGCCAAGGTCCCTGCCTTCGGCCGCTACCCAAAACACAATGCACCCGACCCCCTTGGCCCCTCCTGCAGGTGGTGAGCCCATGGGAAGGGGGTCCCATGTTGCCTCTTCGACACTATTTTTATATTACGATAAACAAATGTAGTGCAGGTCTAAAGTGGATAAACACAAACTACTAAATACAAAATACTAAATATTCACTGAAAATGTTGTTTGTTTCCCGGCTGCACATACGATAACGCTCCATTTTTCTGCTAATAAAAAGAACACATTTGTCAAAGTCGGAAAAGGAAGAGGCGCAAGGCAGCAAAAACAAGAGAATATTTAGAAAGACAAATGGGTCCACTGCAAAGGAATATGGCCAAAGGTAAAACTAGTCACGACCACAAGTGGATCTTCTTCCACGGTACCTTCTTCCTGCCATCGCTGATGATGAGAACATGAGGCATGATGAGACAAAAATGAGAGTAAGGAAAGGTGCGCAAAGATACCCTACTGAATATACAAGACTGGGAGAGTGGAACTTCAGAGACTTTAAGGGGGCGGGGAGGGGGGTTGGTAAGTAAAAAAGGAAGAGGGGAGAAAATCAAACCATTCATCCCTTCCCTGGGACATGGACGCAGTCTGAATCCATGATCACTCATTTAAAAAAGAAAAACTCCAACATTTTGTGCCACAGTGCCTTTGTGAGGTTCTGCTATAGTTAGGAAGTGACTGAGAGCCATCCTGAATACTTGAGCAAACAACGGTGTCGACTCAGCGACATGCAGCTTCATCAGGTAATGCTTGTTGTTTTGGATCCAAAGCTAATCAGACGAAGACCCTGGAAAGCCATGTTTGTGACAAACTTGTAATCTATCAAGGGGTTTTGACTACAAAACACACACACACACACACACACACACACACACACACACACACACATGCCTGAGGAAACATGTTGGAGTGTTGTCAGAATGCCACAATCTCCCATCTCTGGCACCAGAGAGTTTCTTTAACCCTGTCAGATAATTGGTCTCTGGGGATACGATGCAGCTCTGCGCTAAAAGTGAAGCCTTAATAAGGCTGTAAATATACACACACACATGCAAAAATGAAAATGCTACAGACACACGCAGTGCCAAAATGCAAACATACATGTGCGCAAAGTCTGCTTCATTACGTAAACGATGAAAAATGGCAGAACAATGAAGACAGCAAATCAATTCTGCTGCTTTTGCAGGATTGACTGCTCAGGCTCTTCTGCTCTGTTCTGTTCTGTTCTGTTCTGTTCTGTTCTGTTCTGTTCTGTTCTGTTCTGTTCTGTTCTCTTCTCTTCTCTCTTCTCTTCTCTTCTCTTCTCCATGTTTTTCTGCAGTTGTATGTTTTGCACATCCTAGTGTTGTTTTCAACAGCCTCTGTGTGTGTTTGTGTGTGTGTGTGTGTGTGTGTTTACATGAGTCTATATGTCTGTGTGACCTTGTCATTCCTATTTAATCATCTTGGGGAAATCTCAAACATTCTTTTAAAATTGAACATGAAAGGTAACCCTCTCTATTTTTACTTGCGTGTCTCCCCACACAGAACCAGGGAATTATCTTTTTCCCGCTACCTTGGATCCGCGGATGCTCTGTGAAAAGAATGGAGAAAGTCTCATGTGCACACACACAGGAATGTGGACAAAGGAGAGTGTGAGTGAATGAGTAGGCAGGTAGTGAGAGGAAGAGGAAGACTGACAGTTAGACAGAAACTCAGTTAAAAAGAGAAAGTGAAGCAGGAGGAGACCGAAAAGCAGAGTGAAACCCTGGAAATGATGGGCTGCCAGTAAAGCACTGAAAACAAATATCCAGCACAGCGGCAAACTTTCCGCTCCTAAAGATGTCTATTTATTAAGCAGACAGAGAAAAAGAAGATGACATAATGAGGTAGCAGGAATTTGAAGCAAACCAGACACGGCTGCAGAGCCCCCCAGCTGCATGACAACCTGGCATCATGATGGATGTAGGCAACACAGCCACAGTGGACCATTAAACCTACTGTCTTTATCCTTTATGCCATTCGTTTCTCCCTCCCTTCATTGGCAAAAGGTGGCCAGCTCAGAGATGTTGTTGACCACGCGTCAGGGAAGAGCGGGAAGGCGGAAATTTTGGAGGAAATGATCCAAACCCGGTTTAGCTCGCTTGCTACCCACTGGATGATTCCTATCGGAGACCAATTACAGCTGCTGCTGAGCCACCAATGAAAAGTTTGATCAAAGAACAAAAGCATAGTGTACACGTGCATGAATAGGTAATTATAGTTGACTCGTGGTGGTGTACGAACATGCAGCAGCCCACATACACACTGACATGTATTTATTCCTTTCATGTTGATTCACCATAACAGCTGCAGCGAGGGTCACATGCGTTCCCATCCTTCTGATTAGTGTCCCTCAATGGACACCTTAAGTGAACTTAGAGAGACATTTTCCATCCAAATTCAAGAAATAAGTTGATGCTCTGATACACACAGTATAAAGAAAGGTCAAATGTCAAACGTTACTGTCATAGTGATGTTCGGCCTTGGCAGTTGTTTATGTTTGGCATCAAACTGATCGTAGGCCAGGAGGTAGTTTTCCATCAACCAGAAGTGCATGTGTGTTTGTATCAGACTAAAGGAAACCCACAAGTGGAATATGCAACATTAAAGGTGTATAGAAATGTTCTGAGCAATTGCTACGAGGAAACAAGAAATATTCCTTTTTTAGACACTAAAAAGGGCTAAAAGAGACTATCTGTCCATAAAAGTGGGCTTTACGAAGAGATTTAAAAGAATCCCCTGACCCAACTGACCTTTTTGTCCTTGGGCAGGTTGTTCAAAATTGGACGGATCCTCTTAAAGCTCAGTTATATTTAATCTCCAACTTAGAAACAAGCAGAAAGGGCCCAACCCCAGGCTGCAGCAGGCTGCAGGATGGCACGTTCAGTGTCAGCCACCCACTTAACTGGCGGCCACACAGGGACATTTAAATGAATTCTAAGACGGACAGAAAACACCTCTGAGAAGCTTCACCGCTGCATTTTCACTAGTTGGAGGAGAGAGATGGACTTTTGATCGATGCCTGGTCCAAACTGGACAAGACAAAGGCATGACTGACTTCATCCTGGTTGACTGTGAGAGGAGTTCCTTCTGAGGTTGATAAAACAGAAATGCGGGTCAAAGGAGATGTCCAGTTGAAATATTTTGTTAGATTTGTGCATTTGATAATGGACCAAGACTGATGCAAGGCGTAGGATGTAATGGGATTTCTGTTTTTAGTTGTTAAATTATACACCATCAGACTGTTGACATCCTTGCAGGTAGCTGACCACAGCAAGGCTTCTTGGGTCACTGGGTCCAAGTGGGGACAATCAGTGTCAAATCCATATTCACTTATTTAAATCACTCACCCTAACTCACACTGGACATATAACTACATCCAGTTATATGTATAACTGTCCAGGTACGGGAGGCTGACTCCATCTCTACTTTTAACATCTTAGTCATGCTGCTATAGGCCGAGGCTGCCGGGGTCCAGAAACATGATCAGGCCTCTGTCACTCCACTGGGTCATGCTCTCCTCTCCTCTCCTCTCCTCAATTCTATGGGCAGTTTATTATAATTAATATAATTAATGTATTTGCATGATCTCTGCCTATTCTCTCCTCTACCTGTGCTCCCCCCCTTCTCCTCTCTCTCTACCCAGCCCCCCATCAGCAGGAGGGTCCCCCTACATGAGCCTGGTCCTGCTCAAGGTTTCTTCCTGTTAAAGGGGAGTTTTTCCTGCCACTTGCTTGTTGGGGGTCAGGCCCTGGGATTCTGTAAAGCGCCTAGAAACAATTCTGATTGTAACAGACGCTATATAAATAAAGATTGATTGATTGATTGATTGATTGATTGAACTATAATATCTGATTAATAACAGAGGATAGTTGGACTCAGTGCTTATTCTAACAGTGAGGTCTAAGCTATAAAGCTTCTTTTAGTTCCCTGTTTATTATTTCTAGCATTTACAGTGATAGATGCGGTAACAAAGTTTGTCTTGTTAAGGTTGGACAGGCAATGATGTAAACTACAGCTGATGGGACTGAAGTCATTTCTCTCATTTCTATTCTCTTACCAGCTTTGAAATCTCTTCATCCTCATTAATCTATTTCTTTTTTTTTTCTCCACAAACACAATAATCCTTTGTCTCTTACAGCACAAACAAATCCTAAAAGCTTTACTGGAGAAACTCTCAAGGATCCACAACCCAAAATGTGTCAGACCAATATTTACCAAAGAGGTATCTTCCCTGAATGCAGCAATAGCTAAATATGTTCTCTATGTGTATGTTGTTGTTGTCTCATAGTAACATGTAGACACATATGCACAGGCCAGTCTCACTCAAAACACTCCTGATGGTCATTAAAGAGAGAGAAAGGGAGAGGATCTGGAGGTGGAGTATGTTGCTCTCCCAGGCCTCTCCCTTACTCACAATGATATGAGCTGACAAGTCACCAGATAAGGAGCAATTAGCTGAGTAATCTGGGCCAGGCAACAGAAGGTTCAACATACACACTCATAAACAGGTGGAAGCGCACACCCTTCCATGCACAGATGTACAATGGACATTGAGAGCAACACAAAGATTGAGGCTATAAAAACACAGCGAGACAGCTGATTTCACATTTGGAGCCCATTCACCTGGAGGGGGGAAGGTTTAGTCTCTCCGTAGTGTTTGTACGAAGCTCCTGGGAGAAAAGGTACTTGAGATAACACAAAAGACAAGAGATATGGCATGTCTTGAGTCAGTACTGTTGCTGAGGAGTACCAGTGAAATGATGGCAACAAGAAAACTCCATCCAAGCAAAGGGAACTCGTGCCACTAGGATAGGTCTGGGAAGGGTTTACACGCGGATCTCCCACTGCTGTTTGACAGTAATGGATTTAATGTGAGTAGAAATGCCCCTTATGTCTGTTGGAAGCATTTTTGGATTCAGCTGTGGAGCCCTTTCAGCATTCATGAGCACATCGGGCTAGTTTTAGCCGGTTCACAGTGTTACTACTGTAGTCTACAGGCAAAAACAGGGTTCTAACGAAATTTTAAGGAGCGGTCAACCAATGGCTAAAATGGACCAAAGTTCTTTTGTCCTCGCAGCAGTGCAGCCAATTTACCTTAACTTTACACAAGACTAATTAAAATAAACCTCAGAGGCTTAAAACATCATACAGGAACAGTGAAAGAGTCACTCAATGACAGGAAAAACATGCTCACCAGCAATGAAAGCTTCCTTCTGTCCTTTGTTTTACAATATTAACAGAAATACTTTGGTCCACGACTTTAAAAGTGCCAAATATTAAAAATTAATACCCAGTTGAAGATGACACTACGGCAGGAGATCCCCGTTGACCTTTGACCAACACGATCACATCGGTAGTTTGTTCTTCTAATAACGCCAGGGAGGAACATTTCGCACCCCCACCAGGCAGTGTCGGTGATCGGGGATGGCAGTCATTGTATTTTTATCACAAACGCAATCTTCCCAGGGTTGTGTCAGTTGAGACGTGGTGATGGATGTTGAGGTACCTACAGCATGAACAGGTAATAATGGAAACAAGCTGACCTCGGTCGTTGTTATGCATTGGGGTGGGGTGTAAAGCTTTGAGCTTCAGAATCGGAGGAAATACAAGGTCCAATGTGTTATTTTTGTTCCGATAGGGGCAGCTTCCCTCTCCACCCCAGTTTGATCAACGTTTAGAGCACATTTGCAACAGTTATTTAGTCTTCTGTTGTTCTTTTTTGGTCTACATTTAAAATAGCAGATGGAACTAACTCAAACTTTGAAACTTGAACTTAAAATTTGACTCTTCAGATGTGACTGAAATAGAGGCTGTGGCTGTCATCTGTGCCAGTGGTGGGATGTTGTTGTCAAGGCCTCCAGGAGAATCGGAAATAAAAGCCCTCGTCAACATGTGACAAGAACGTCAATATTCTCTTGACAGCCCGGAGTGTGTTATTCAAAATCTACAAATGCTGTTTTTGACTCCCTTACCTTTGACCATCTTTGCTTTACACAAACAGATTTTCTCCACAACATTTCTCTCTTAATTTCTTGATGTGTTATTTGTCTTTAACGCATCATTTCGAATCAGTTTCTGTGGTGGCGTGTAGATTAAGGTGGGATGCTGCACAACACATGCTGGAAAAACTGGCCCCTGGCCCAGTGCACACTGGCACTGGCACTTTTGCTGCTGGAGTGATGCTGTGGAGAGATGATGGAGCCTCGGGGCCATGCGGGGCCCTGCGGGGCTCCGCACCGGGGTCGCAATCGGTAAATAACAATGTTATTATTTAACAGCCGACAGAGTCAAATGCTGCTGCAGCGTGTGACCTTTATGCTGGTGTGGCTGATGCAGATACCAGGAGGGAGCTGGAGGAGAAGAACTGGGAGAGCGGACACACCCTGGAACAATGCACATGCACACAGGCACACACACCATATATATGCAGTCATACTTGTTCACATTTAAATTGAATCATTCGTGCACAAGGATCCAATGTTGTTATTAGTGATGCAGAAGATGCAGTGACACTGTGTCTGCGCCACAAAAAGGGTGCGTGCGTGCGTGCATGCGTGTGCATGCATGTGGTAAATCAGGCAATTCCGCAGTGAAACTGAGTGTCATAGTGACTGTTGCAGGGCTGCACTGATAGAGAGGTTTTACAGCAGCAGAGTACTGCCCGAGGCCGAGAGGAACTCTGAGAAAGAAGGGGGAGGAAGAGTGAAGAGGAGGAGAAGAAGAAAAAGTGATAAAGGAAACAGGGACGCAATGGAAAATAAACACGGTTTTAGGAACTGGGAGGCAGGGATACAAGCGGGAATGTGAGTGAGGTGGGAACCAAGGTCAAGTAAAGTGATGAGAAAGTAGGTTGTGACAGGGAATAAAGGAAGGAGGTACTGGTTGACAGTAAAAGAGCGCAAGGAAGGAAGGAAGGAAGGCTGTGGAGGAGGTGCAGAGTGAGACCTCAGCATGATAATTTCCTTATTACAAAAGACCTTGACCAAGAATTTTCCCCCACACCCCCTGTAACCACCTTTGCTTACTTTTCTCTCTTTCTTCTGCAAAACGTCACAGTTCTCTCATTATACAATCCACACTCAGCAAATCCAAGAAAGAGGGAGGGGGAGAGAGGAAGAGAGAGAGGGAGGGGGAGAGAAGGGAGAATAGGAAGGAGATGGGTAGAGAGGGAGAGAGAGGAAGAGAGAGAGAGGGAGGGTGAGAGAGGGAGAGAAGGGAGAATGGGAAGGAGATGGGTAGAGAGGGGAGAGAGAGAGGAAGGGAGGGGAGGGAAGGAGAAAAATAGAGGATCTGAAAATGTTTCTACCTGAAATATGCTAAAATAAAATTTAAAGCCAATGACTTGCACACATGTATGACAACGTTGAGCTGCTGCCTTATTGCAAAGAAGATTTGTCCTAATTTATTGTCCTATAATTATTCTTTTTTTCCTTGTACGTTTGACTATTTGACTATTTTAAAATAAAAACAAAGGAATGTTTAGTCATCTGTTAAGGCGTCTTTCTTCTTTCTCATCCAGCAGAAGAACAAAGACGCCCTCAGCATCGATGTTCTGAATCATTTCCTTCTTTGCAATTTTATCGAATTTGTTTTCTTTCCCGGACTGGTGTGATGGACGGTGTGAAGGTCGAAGACCACCCAATGGCACGATGTTATCAAACTCTGAGGCTCTTAGAAGAATTAAGAACATGAATCCCAGCAGTTAAATCTCCAGACATTGTAAAATGACCCCACACAAGGGAGCAGCAGCTCCTAACTAGTAATGGCTCAGAGTGCTAACTCTTTAACGGCAGCAAGGCTAAATCACATTATTTGCCTCTCTTAAAAACCCCGCGGGCTCCCTGTCCCAACACAAGCAGTAATTTCTCCTAGACATCCATTCAGGCTGTTTTCAAAACTCTCGAAACAGTTGAGATCATTTAGGGATCACTACGGTAACAATGGAGACCATCTGCTTTCCTGGAAGATCTGGAAGTAGCATTGGAAGCAGCTGAGGGATGTCGGGGGGGCAACAGTTATGTTGCAGTCCGTCCGGTTTCACCCAAAAAGAATTGTATGATTTCATGCATTTTTAGTTCAAAATTGCAAATTTAAAAGTAAAGAGACTGATCAGATGTGATGGCTTCTTTGACTTGTATTGTAGCTCTTCTGTTTTTTACATTTACACAGACTAAATCACTGAAAACAACATTTTAAATCTCCAATAGCAGAGTCCATGGCGAGCGTCATAATTACAGACTCGACAGAGAGGATGGCCTTTAAATATTGTTCAGTGTTTACTTTCAACCGTTCATCTCTGGATGAAAAAAACAAGATTCTAATGAAGCCTTTGAGCGGTTGCATTGCGCTCGTCCTGTACATGCTCCCATCCTACACTGGAATTAGTTGTGCACATAGGTCTTTATAATGGAACTGCTCGGCTGATTTTTTAAGCCCACAGAGGTCTGAAGGAGCAGAGACAAAAACTAAAAGCAAGAGAAGAAAAGAAAAGAAAAGATAAGAAAAGAACGAAATCGACCTCGTCAGTAAGGACCACGGCTCCTTTCCTGTCACAACAGTGGTCAAAGTCACACAAGGGTTTAAAGACGCCTCCAATGTGGAATATGGCCAGAAATAACGATAGACAAATCTAAGCTGCAGGAGCAGGAGGATATAGGAGCAGCATCCTCGGCTTTAATGCCTGCAGAGCGTAACTACACATTAACCAGTCACTGTTTTCCCAAATTAATGCAGGAAACAGATGCCAGTCAACGAAACGGTGCCAAAAAGAGACTTTGTTCCAGCCTCCTTCAGCTAAAAACTTAACTCCCACAAGTGACAAACACGTGGTTAATTGTTGGCTCGCTGCTTGATCTGCGCAGTCGAGCCAGGCTCCTGCTGAACAGTTTGTCCGCGTAAAGGTTTGATTTTTTTCCTCATTATTTCTCCATCGTTTCTCTCCCCAAACATGCACCTTCGTATTTTTCAGGGAAAAGTGATGTCAATAAACACACGTTTGGCCATGAAGGACGACAGTTAATGCCAAGCAATTGCTTCGTCCAACTTTCAGGTGTCCCTGCCGGTGCGCTCCCCTCTCTGCTTTATATATCTTTAATGAAAAGGTGTCTCATGTAATTTTGTTGAATGTCAGGCCATGATGTAATATCCTCCTTGGAGAGATTAACGTCCACGTTTGCCCATGTATGAGTGATCCAATCCTACTCTGCTCTTCCTCACATTAATTACATTCTTTGGGATCCGCACATTGGACTTGTACTTGTGTTTGCTCCCGGGTGAGCAGTGCAGACGGAGCAACTCTTCCATTGGCTGAGATTGATGGCCTGACCAGAGTTCAACCTGCTTTATTAGATGGACTTAGCATGATGGGAGGAGGGAATCCCTGTTTGTTCCAACTCACTTGTATGTCCTAATATCACACAGAAAGATGAGCTCTTCATCACCCCGACTGGCAAAATCATTTGTTTTCTGTTTTTTCTCTCCTGGCTTAGCTACATTTATCTTCTCATGGGAAATTCTATTTTTCGAAGCGTACGATGCTGATGCGCACCACGCTGCTGCGAGGTGCCCATCTCGGAGTATGGATCAATACAGCTTATAATAGATCTGTTTGGGCATGTTTTGCTCTGCAGTGCTGTATGCACTCGTTTTTATTCTGCGGCAAATAGCCCGACACGGGCTCGGCTATTGTTTATTGGGAGCCAATTTGTTACCCACTGCAGCAACTGTTTTCGATGAATATATTTTGCCCCTTCATCATGGCTTTAACAAAGCTGCCAGACAGAGGGAGGGAGCGCTGCCTGCGTAATCTATTCCTGATTGAACCAATCTTGTTACATGTAATAGTGTGGATTGATGTTACCCCTTTTGTGTCCCTGAAATGAACCCCGAAAATTTTCAATGTGTCCGGATGAGTAACGAGCAGGTTCCAGTCGTGCTGAGGCCAGCGTTGAGTTCAGGGCTCCATAAATGGGCTGAGCCAAATCTGCCTTCCTTTAACATTTTTAACCTTATCACCAATAAGAGACACTGAATGACTGGAAACCTGTTTAGAGAGCAAAGTTTAGGTGCAGTCAGAATGCCAACAGACACTTGTCTAATTAATCAATAAGCAAAAATGGTGAATACAGCTGAGCAAAGAGCTGCATTTCCATGGTAACAATCAACTGGGGGCAGAAAGTTGTTGAGCTCCTGTGAGACTTTTGAGAGGCGATATGATGAAAGCAATGAAGGTCACTTCCCTTCCAAACCAAATGTGTCTTTTATTCCAGGAGAGAAAGAATTGATTTGGAACAGAACAATAAATTTGGGCCATTAGCGAAATGATTTTGCATTGTGTTTGAACTGATTAAAATTAAAGAGAATATATCTGTGCTGTTTACCGGGAATTGCATTCACTGTGTCAGGAGGACGCAAGGGAGGAAAGAAAGGGAGTACAGAAATAAGAGAAAAGGTTCAGATTTTACAGAGGGCATGTGATGTGGGGTGTGAACACACACACACACACACACGTAAATCCCCAGGGATCAAAAGAAAGTCTTATATACATGTAATCATGCCACACGATGCAAAGACTGCGCATACAGACAGAAAGCAACATCTCATTGGCCATAATTGGCTGAGTGCATTGACCTTGTCCAATGCATTTATGTGTGCGTGGGCATGTATTTAAGTGCTTATACGGGTTTCTAGGCAGGCTCTGACTGCGGCACACAGGTCTCAGGGAAATACTCATTTTGCCGTGTAAGCATCTTTTTATTACTGAGATATTAAAATTAAATGCGATGGCGGTCGGGTGGTTGGACCTTTAATAGATGAAGGCCCAGAGCTGTTCCAGTCTGAGGCATATGCGGCGGCTGTTCGTTAAAAAAGAGGGGGTCAAAGTGAAAATGGGCCTCGTTTCAGTCTGACAAGGGGTGGCACACACACACACACACACACACACACACACACACACACACATCGTACAAGCCTTCATATCTAAAGTGCTGAGAACAGAGTTGCCAGGGGCGTGAGTTGTCCTGTCTAATCACACCTAAAAAAGTAGAGAAAGAGAGCTGCACATGCATTTTGCAACAAATGAGGAAAGCAGGAATGACAGCAGGAAAACATAGAGGCTCCGGAGCGCACACATGCACGGAGCCTAAAGAGGAATTCAAAATGTTTACAGGCGATGGATGTAGACGTATGGATGCTCAGAAATCTGCTGCATGGCTCCTAAACTGTGCTCCACTCAGAGCGATCCGGTTCTGACCAGGTTTGTGAACAGTATTATTGAGCTTTCCATGTTTTTATGCATCATTTATAGCTGTAATTAGGAGGAGTACCATTTTGAATGACAGCTGAACTCTCCTTGAGACAACTGCGGCTTCCCAAATGCTGCTGAGCAAATGACACCATCAATGCAACATGGCAGCACCCACGTCCTGGACGTTTTAGCTAAAATCACGCAGACAAAGCAGCTTCATTCTCGTGTCAAATAAACACTTTCAAACTTTCACTTTCAAACACTTTCACACACTGGAGACACGTAAACCAAACAATAGTCAAAAAAATATAATATTTGCAGCAGCTTTTGTTAATTGAGTTTAGTAACAAGCTAAAAACAACAAATGTTCAGTGAATAATTCCCTTATAGCAAAAATGTGTCATGTCGTACTGTTTGGCTCGGTGATTAACATGGATGGAGGCTATTTTTCTGTACAGAAGATGCTGATGAATATTCCAACAGCCACGTGAAGAGTCACCATGGACCGCCTGGCTCCGTGTTCCGTGTCAGCGCAGAATGCAGTCTGTGTTATCCTACATCAATTCCTCATCTCCGATCCAGGCGGCTAATTAGCGGGTAAGAGTGTGATTCTTGGGGACGTATACAACTCCGTCCGCTGCTTCTTCCTCCCACTTGAAAACATCTTTTACACTCACAGCAAGTGAACCACACTATTTAGGACAATGCCTGGTTCTGTTTGTGCACGCAGGAAGTGGGCGAATCAATATTTTCGCTGACATACCATGCTAATGTGTCCTCATTCTCAGGTCAGTTAGTGGAAATGAATGTTATTTGAATGTCTAAACAGAGCTCAGAACCTGCTCGGGCTGATTAGTCTATTAGTTTTGTCTGTGCCATTTCTTCTTTCCGCTTCAGCAGCGGAAACTAACCACAAGCTTCTGTTAAATGAATATTTTTTCCTCATCTAACAGGGCGACACTGACCTGTCGGCTTCTTTAATCTCCAAATATAAAGAGGGAGAGATGACACAACTGACTGGTTGGTCAAGCTACAGAGCATAAAGTGATCACCATGGGCCCACCGGTCTATAGGGTGAGCTGACCGCTGCCAACTGCACTGCCCAATAAAGTGCAAACGTTCTGGGTGAGGGCTAATAAAGATCGGGGCGAAGGCTAATATATGTTGTAGCGAGGAGGTCTCATAGTGATTAAAGTAGTTTTTCTCGCAAGAGGTGTTGGCAGATCAAAGCTATATATTATAATAAACATATTTTAAAAGAACATCTATTATTATAATCCACGGTAGGTTTTTTATTTGTTTTCCTCACGGAACGGCGGGGGGTTAGGTTGGAGCAGACAGCTACCCTGCAGAGGCTCCACATCCTTCACACTCTACTGGCTCTTCAGTGAGACTATTACATGTTGTTAAAGCACAGCAGGAATCTAAGAGGTCAGTAATTTCTATGGTACAATGAGAGGCCTTCATTTTGACATTTACAACCGTGACCACTGTAGATCTCCTGTTCTGCTGCTTTTATTAAATTCTCTATGTTCAGCGAGAGGACAGGTGAAACCCGCCCTATAGATCTTTCCATTTTCTGACTTTCCTTCCAGTATAATGTAGAAACTAGACACACCACAGACATCACTAACAGGCTGTAGATGCAAGAAGCGCCCGGGGATGAATATTCTGAGGCTCCTACAGAGTCCTACTGTAAACTGCTTTTACTAAACACTCTAATGGCCACTAGCTATGGGGTTTAGATTTTAGTTTGACATTTTTATCAGATGCACAACAACAGAAAGACACGTGCATTACTGCGTGGGAGGGATATGTAGCCCTGTGAGTAGTGGAGCAGGTTCTTTATGGTTTTCCAGACATTTTCCCTCTGGCTCATCTGGCAGCCTCTCACTGAAAAGACATCGACTGTGGGTGATGCCTGAGAGTTTGTGACATGATGGTGAGGCGTTTTTTTTGTTATTACTATTGTTATTATTCAAGACAACACAGTTTCCATAATGCAAGTGATTCCATAGTAAATACGTTCAAATGGAACTGTTTTGAGCCCCTGAGACTTTCATATTCTGCAGCTCATCTCCTGGCAGCAGTGTTTTACCTATTTTGTGCAATGCCTGCAGGGGGGACTTAGAGTGCTTGTGCCATTCTGAGAATAAGCGGAAAACTGTATCGAGTAAACATTTGGATGAGCGAGGATGTCTGTAGGCTGGGGGAGAGTGTGGTGGTGCAGCGGCGAGAGGCCGGGTTTGGTGTGATCGTATCTGTAGCATGCAAAATCAAGATGAGAGTCAGGGATGATGCATGTTCCTTTTAGGGGAACTCCCTCAGCAGCAACCTTTGCTGATGCCCTGAGGCTTTATTCCACCCCCCACCCCCACAGTCCACACACACACACACACACACACACACACACACACACACACACACACACACAAATACATACATTTGCATTAAATACTGTATGCACTATTCAATCTTTATCAATCAATCTTTATTTATATAGCATCTGTTACAATCAGGAAAAAAAACTCCCCTTTAACAGGAAGAAACCTTGAGCAGGACCAGGCTCATGTAGGGGGAGGAGAGGAGAGAGGAGGAGAGAGGAGAGGAGAGGAGAGGAGAGGAGAGGAGAGCAGAGCAGAGCAGAGCAGAGCAGAGCAGAGTATGACCCAGTGGGGTGACAGAGGCCTGTCAGGTGATCATGTTTCTGAACCCCAGCAGCCTCGGCCTACAACAGCATAACTAAGATGTTAACCTAATAATTAGTCGACCCTCTAATTATGATAATTTGTCTGTCTAGGATAATAACTACAACTACAGAATTAGTGACAATAAGCTTTTCCATAGAGGAAGGTCTTAAGTCTAATCTTAAAAGTAGAGATGGAGTCAGCCTCCCGTACCTGGACGGGGAGCTGGTTCCACAGCAGGGGGGCCTGATGGCTAAATGCTCGGCGCCCCATTCTACCCCTAGAGACTCTGGGGACCACAGGTAGACCAGCATTCTGAGAGCGGAGCAGTCTATTGGGCTGGTAAGGTGTCACTAGCTCCTCCAGGTAGGATGGAGCTAGGCCTCTTAGGACCTTGTCGGTCAGAATACAATCAGATACACAATAAACAACAGTATAGTGCATTACACTGTTTTAGCATTTTAGGTGCTTGAGTGCGAGTCATAGAGCTCTTGCAGTCGTAAAGCTCTTGCAAAGGACGATTAAACACCAGCACTACTCTCTGTTTATCCCCTGACACAAACAGTCTTTGCTATTGACTTTAGTCACATTGGCACTAAGTAGTTAAAGAAAAGTCATTTTTGAGGTCAGAGCAACTTTCCCACGCCACCGTTGTTCTCATTACATTTGCAGCACCGGTAGGAACTGTGTCGTGGATTAAAATGGTCTCTGTTGCATAAACATTGAGCCCCCACCACTAAGTTGTATGATCAGAAATCATGTCATCCTCTGTCAGGTGTAGAACCCAGTAGGAAATCTGTTAGATATCTCAACTGCCTCCTCTTGAGGAGCTGCACATTTGACCACACCATAATCCAAAAAAAAAAAAAAAAAAAAGGAAATGAGAAAATGAAATGAAGCAAAATAACACAGAGCATGCTGATTGATTATCCTGGAGATTGGAATGAATAGCTGGAAGGGTTGGTGGTGCAATCGTGTGTGTAGGCATGTTTGTGTGTGTGTGAGGGACAGAGAGAGTACAGAGGGCACAGTGACTGACATGATATGTGACAGTCAAATTTACAATTCTGACCCCTAACTCTGCTCATTTCCATCTCACAGGAACTCTCTCCGACACACACTATTTCTTTCTCTCTCACACGCTCTACATCCACACACACACGCGCGCACACACACATGCATTGTAAATCAGGTTTGATCTGTCAGGGCAGCATGTCGTAGCTGTCAGTTGCCGGCGTTTGAGTGTCAGATGAGTATTTTGAGTGTCAGGAGATGAGTGAATGGATGTGTGTGTGCGTCTATTGTAGGGTTCCGTGCACATGTTTGACTGCAATTGCTTAACAAGCGCCTGTCACTGCTGAGGCTTCAGAGCCTCCTTCAGTTTGATCCCTACTCATTTCATTTAACAGCCTCATTGTTTCCCCGGTGGTATGTAGAAGAGCCTCCGTCTAATTAGCAATTACTTTGGAACACATTTATTTAAACATCTCGCTATGTGGGGGTGTTAAAGCCAACATGTTTAGCGGTGTTTTCTAAACCCCCTTTTGCTTTATTTATGACAGGATTTAGAATATAAAACATCATTTTTAGTATCCTGTTTGAAAAGAATCTAAGAATGGAGAGCTCTATGTATTGCTGCTGTGTATTTGCACATGCTCAAAATATTGCTCAAAACAATTAAGGAACTGCTTCCTTACCTTGATGGTTTTAATTAGCACATTTTTTGAGAAATTTCTGTGTACATACTCTTTCAAAGGATGTCTTTTATTATACAAAACGGTCCATTCAATCACATTTTCATTAAGGTCTGAGGGACATGTTTTGTTCTGAATAGAAATTTAAGTTCCACTCATATTCTTTGCTCTCTATCTCACTGAAATAAGAAGGACCCCATTAGTATTAAATCCCTTATTCACTCTCATTATCCATAAGAGAATTTCTCCTCCTTTTTGTGTTCTTGAGAGCAAAATGAAATCTTTCCCAGCTGTGCTCGTGGCTATCATTGGTCACTTTAGAAGCCTTTATTGGATTATCAAATATTAGCATCGCAGCAATTACCCTGCCTGGCTTTACTTTGCAGAGGTTCTTGTTTGGGACAATTTATCACAAGTGCCACTTCTTATGTCCTTCCCTGTTGGGGAGATATTCTTTGAGCCGCCATTAACAACTTTTCAAATCTCTTTTGCCTGTGCCGGCCTCCTGCATCACCTCGCATATCACTCAATTGTCAGTCAATACGGAGAAACAGGCAACTGATCAACTGGCTCCATAGATTTCCTTCAGTTCGCTCATAATGCTGTCGCACCACATTCTGATTAGGAGCTTTGTTCCAGGAAAACCTGTTGCTGCCACTGGAGAAGCATAATGAATCATTGTTCTCTTTTGAAACTGCAGGGAAACATTGAGGATTATTCATTCCCAACATAAGAGAGGTGTATCACGATTAAACTGTTGAACCTCAACGACGCCCGTATCTTTCTCTTTCTCTTCATTGCGTCTTCAACTCTGACAGAGAATAAAGTGCAGACGAACGGGCTGCGGTCTCACACTGACGCCTCGACACAGTCTTGCAACCAATACGATGCACTTTTAATTTGTGCCATTAATTATATTAATCACATATTAAACAGCCAGTGTTATCTTACGGTGTTTAATTGCTGATTAACAATGCATGATTATCTGACAACATACAGCGTCGAGCTGGTGGAATGAAAAAAGGAAAGGAGCCAAACATAAGGACACGTGGTTGATTATTCCCAAAGGTGCACGCATCTCATCTGTAACTTGTGTAAGTGCAGGTGGATGATTGTGCCCCTCCACAGCCATGTCAACGTAATTAGCGTTATTAGGCGTGTGGCCCCAGTGTGAAGCCCCCACCCTCACCAAGATTTATCACTCTGGTATTGTGAACGCTGTCAGGTTTTATCTCAGCGCGCCCACGCGATTAATGGAGATGGGGGCGAGAACAGCTTTTCATGTCATTAGCAAAACATGATACGGCTGTGATTTAAGAGCCGACCGGAGTTGCGCTTAATGCCTTCAGAACCCCAACAATGCACCCAAGCTCTATAATGAAGAGATGGCATTACATCTTGTCCTTTAATTGCAATGCAAAACTGGCAGCTTCTTGATTTAAGATGCCAACTATGGCCTATTGACCATGCGCCGCTGCCGCATCGTTAATGAGCTTTTATGTGAAATCCTCCACATCCGGCACACCTGCGTGTTGACAAGACAACGCAGTCGTCGTTAAAGTGAAGGACCAGGCCTCTCTGTCATCTAGCAAAATAATGTTTGAAAGTGCAGACAAACAAGTACAAATAGAGGGAAAATGGGCCTCTGTGATGCCTGAATTTGTGAGTATGCGCTCTGGGAAACTTAAAACTACTGCAGTGGTAGTAGATCATTTGAAACACACACTAATTGGGTTGCTGAGTGAGAAAAAGAAGGAAAACTTTGATGCCAGATAGGAATATATTTTGCTAGATGGAGTGGCGTAGCATTGTAATGTTTCCATGTGGCGCATATATTTACATACTCCTTCATGGATTTGGGATCAAGTTGAAATTGAGCTCAGGAGTTCGTGCCTCCGGTGAATATAATTTGTTATGACACTTTCCTGCTGCAGCAGACTGAATTATCTCGCGTGCACGTCTGCCCGCTTGCACATTCACCCTTGGAGACGTCCCTCAAAGCACCGACTCATTTTCATTATTTTGAATATGGGGAGAGTCAGACTCACACTCCTGCACGCAATGCACGCTCACGCCCATGCACGCACTCTCACACACGCAGCTATTTATCTGCAAACACTGCAGGTATGCGAGAATGTGCTGCAAGAAGCATCAGCCGTCTCCCTCTGCAGGGGGTAGGACTCCTTCAGGTTTGCTGGTTTAGAGGAACGGGGGGTAAATAGAGCAACTCTGCAGCTAAAATATGTTGCACTAATCTTTCCTCTGATTCCACACTGAACAGAAGGGTCTAGATAAGGTTCAAAGCAGCTGGCCACTTTGGTAGCTACACATATTTATTGTGTCACGCTGAGCTTAAGACCCAACTTTAAATTCCGAGCTGTAACACAGCTTGGGCAAGTAGCGGCATGGCACTGCTAATAAGCAACATCATGCTAAAGCACTTACTCTTCTCAAATGGGAAACCTTTTAATGGCTTTTATGTTGTTTTGTTTTGCTAAGTACTGTCCTTGCTAATTGTTTCACTAATGGAATGGAATGGCAGGATCTGGTCTGGCCCTCGTGTGGGAACAGAGGCAGCAGATTTATGCACTCCATCACAAACACTCATTTATTGCATGAAACATCTTCAGTAAAGACATCTGTCAACATTTGTCTTCCTTTTTCCCATCAACCACCATCACGGGAAAATGAATCCATGCTCGAGTGTGAATTTATAGATGCAGTCAATGTTCCACTAGTGAGTTTTCAGGTGACATTACACACATGTCTAAAGGCCTTTAGGACTCCATGACTGCTTCTACTGTCTGCTGGCAATCAAAAGCACCTTTGACTCACTCGTATCGTGTAGCCACAGATTTTTCTTGATCGGGACAGCAGGAGATGATTCCCGATTTGATGGTCAAGAGGAAAGCGAGCAACTGTTCAGGTAGTTTAGTCAGTCCACGAACTTAAATGAACTTTGGATTTTCATCAGCACTATTTTTATCACAGTTCTTAACGCCACAGCAGATGCCATGTATGGATCGTACGAACCCAAAGGCAAGAGGGTTGTTATCCCCATTTTTGTTATTTGAGAGACAATGAAAGCAGTTGCACACGAAACAGATGGAAAATCGACTGACCAGGCGGGACTTGCGACTGTGTTGTTTTGTCCTCCCAGGGTTGGAACAGCAGTCATTCAGTAACAACTCCATACTCCCCCACCACCTTTGGGCTTATTAAAAGGTAGCTGCTCTTTTATGTTCAACAAAACTGTGATATTTATATAGGTTGGTGAGGCGCAACAGAGGCGTGACAGTTTTGGAATGAGCTCTCCGCGGAAAGAAGGACCGACTTCTGTTCAAGGTCGTGTGCGCGCGGTGCTTTGTTGTCAGGGTTGCAGAACAATTCATTCAAAAAGCTGCTAATTCAGCGAGAGCGTATCTCTCTTCCTGTGACTATCCTATTCATAGCGGCCCAAGGAGTAATTAATATATTTTTTATTCCACCTTGGGTAGATTTGACATCTGTTTCCTGGGATAACCTTGCAGGGATGTTAGAGTAAACACCTGAGCAGAGTTGCGATATGATGGTTGGATGGTTGATTATCCAGGAGGAGCGGAGAGAAAGCAGCAATGCGGTGTTGCAAATACATCTAATCATATTATTAATATTATTAACAGTGCTTGATTGTTATTTTGTTGTTAATTTATTGAAATAAACCATTAATTAAACTGCCATGTATGGGAATAAATAGTGGTTATCATTTTTTTTCCATCTTTTTGACCAATGGAGGAAACCTAGAGCTTTAACACACTCAGGCAACCGTGCTAACCGCTGCGCTCGGATTTCCAATGTGAAACAACACGACTGTGTCAAATAGGTTTAAAATGTAAAGTAAATGTAGATGTAAATGTAAGAGTTTTGACTAGCCAGGCACCACTAACTCTAGTATATTCTTCCTCTGTCGTCCTCTGCAGGAGACGGAACATCCCTACTGGGGAGGCCGGGCCGCTCCACTCGCTCCATTCCGTAACAACTGTAATCCCTCTCCGACACATCATCCAAAACCTTCCAAGCCAGAAGAAATCACTGACCCCCTGCTGAAAAAGCCCAGAATATCCCACTCGCCTAAAGAGACAGCGTCTGAACAATCCAGGGAAAGGACGTACAAACACGGGGCTCCAGAAGACATGGCAGTGACACCAGGGAGGAGCAGCATTCGCTTGATTCTTTGTCTGCTGGCAAGAAACAGCAGAGGTCAAACGATCGGAAAAGACCCAAGGCCACATCGCCCACAAGGCTGCTGAGGCTGGAGACAGAAAATGAAGAAAACATCAAGAATTAATGTAAAACTCTAAAAATCTTTAGGAATTGTAAACTGTCCTGCAGGAGTTGGTTCTCCTCTGTTTGTCTTTACTTCTTCCACCCTTCTCCCCCTCCTTTACCCAGCTGCCCATCAGAACTTTTGCCTTTTCCAAATTTTCATTCCACAAAGAAATTTGCAAACTGGACCTCTGGGCTGCTCAGCTGCTTCTGCTGGTAATTATGTTTTAATCCCAGTGTTTTAAATGTTAGACCAATTAATTCTCTATTAACTTTATATAGTTTTAATAGTTCTAATGTTATCACTGTAAGGTAAATAGTATGTGGTGTGTGTGCACAAGTGCATGTGTGTGTTTGTGTGTTCTTGTACTTGCTACATACCCAAAATGATCATTCTACTTGCAAAATGAGGACATTTTTAGGAAGTAAGGACATTTTGGTCTGTCCTCACGACTTCAAAGGGCTGTCTGAGGGTTAAGATGTGATTTTATGTTTGAAGTGGGTTTAGATCGGGGTCAGGGGATTAGTAGGGACGGTTAGGGTTAGGAGCTGGATAACGCATTATGTCTATGAAAGTCCTCACAAAGACAGAAGTACAAGGATGCGTGTGTCTGTGTGTGAGTATGCGTGTGTGTGTTGTGTGTGTGTGTTAGCACAGTAGCAGCTGTTGTAGTGCTGCTGCGGATACTTACAGATGGCACAATCAGTTAAATTGTACATTTCACTTTCCCGTAATTTTGTTTCTCATCGATGGGCCTGACGACTGCTGCAAGAGAAGCCCAAAGAAATGCAAACAGATGTTTAAGGTGTTCAGGAAAACCAAACGCCTGTGCGAGTGTACCCACCATCACGATGGCAGACGTTCACAGAGGGTAAAATTACACAAATTCGACAAAGTATACATTCATATTTCAGTCTTAAGTAAGCCCTTTGCACACATGCATTGTTGTATGGTAACTTAAACTAACTGGATTTTAATCCAGCAGGCTCATTATACAAATGTTTAGCCATCTTATGTATTTGTGAACACGTCTGATCTGGAGAATCTCTTCATCTTTGCTGCCTGTGCGAAGAGGAAAAGTTGAAAAATGTGAATGTGATTCCCTGGAGATCCTGTACTCAGTGCAAATACATATTTTTGACCCATCAGTCTAAGTTGCACAGTAACACAAAGAAAATTATTCTTTGCTACTGCAGACTAATTAAAAGTGAAATCAACAGAGGTGTATGATTTACTGCTAATTAAATGCACTTCTAAAACACGTCTTGTGTAATTGACAGTTAAAGATTTATTTAAAGCTGCTCATTATCAAACAGAGTTTTCACGTGACAAAACTCAAGATGCAGCTGCCAGTAATGTCTAATTTTTAACAAGTTTTACATCCAAAAGGAGACTTCGATGTCAGTGTGAAAGATATTCTAAGCATTTCACTCTCCATGCAGACCTTTGAAGTTGTCCAGAAGGTGAGGTTAAAGGTCATTCCTGGGGAAAAAAGAGCCAATTGTTCTGCTTTTTGGTAATTTGGACTTGACAGACAGACAGACAGACAGACAGACCGACCGACCGACCGACCGACCGACCGACCTGAGAAATGAAACAGCAGAGCCCACAGCTGACTGTAATGCCTACTACACAGGTCCTGTCTGTATGTATTTTTCAGTTAAGCACTCCTCCAATCAGCCATAGCACCTTAAACATGGCTGAGATTTGCTACTAATCAAAAGTCTTTGCCACGAACAACCCCTGAATCGGTTCATTCCATTTAAATATTTTCTGAAGGCAGTAACCAAGCAGCAAAAACCAAGTCTATGACGAAATGATGCGATAATCCTTGCGTCTCCTTCTTTAATTTATCAAAACACAAAGCAAGGTGCATTCATAAATACTGTAGAATGATGCCCCATTAGTTTGTCAGTGCTAGCGGCAATCAACAGTGGAGGAGTGAGAGGTATAACCCGTTGTTAATTGAATACAGTGGTCCCAGAGGGAAGATGAAGGGTAGCCATGCTATTAGACAAAATTAGCCACCTTCTCCCATAGGAGCAAACACTTAGACACTACCCACAAGTGTGTGTGTGTGTGTGTGTGTGTTGTGTGTGTGTGTGTGTGTGTGTGTGTGATGGGGGAAGGCGGTGGTAGTGAATGTTGGTCCAGAACTCCTGCATTTGTACACATATGCATTAATCCATTTGCCATTGCGCACAACTTTTTGGCAGACCGAAGCCCATCACATTACTTTCAACTTCATTTTCACACCACTGCTCGTGAATAACATAAATTATTAATTAAAACCATGCAATAATTGATTGGGCTTGCATATACGGTCAGCTAAAAGGAGGTTCGCCTGTTTGAGCACCTGCAAAATAAGTCAAAGGGCCAAAAATTATGTTAGACATGGATTTAAAAAAGCAATGAGTGTCAAAAATAAATAAAAGCAATTTTGGGCAGATAAGTGCTGCAGTGGAAGTGACGTGAAACCACAGCAAATTTGGTGGAAGGTGAAATATTGCATTATTTAAATCCAGCCAGGTGACCCCCATTGCACCTGCATCACAGAGAGGCATCGCTAATGGAGTGGAGTGAGCGTGTGAGTGTGTGTGTGTGTGAGAAAGAGAGAGAGAGAGACATGCTGGCAGATAATACGATACTAAAATAGGTTCTCTCTTAGAATTAAAAGCCTATAATTAGCCTTAACAGAAGGACATTACAAGCTGTTATTGCAGCAAATGGTTGGATTATTCATTTGAATGGAGAGACAAGATTGACCATTTTAGAAGGCCTGAACGAAAGCGCAATTTGAACAAAATTATGATTATATGTTTACATGCGTGCTTGTGGTGCAGATCAAAGCAAAGGGAAATAGATTATGTGCCACAGCTGACATTAAAGCTATATACACCGCCACATGGACTGTCCAGTGGCCAAAGATAATCCCAGAAAAACTTCAACCCTAAAAGTTCTTTCTAAATAATTAATGTGGATTTGTGATCATCAGGTCAGCTTCAGCCTTGAAACAGGAAGCCAACCATATTCACTAACATCAGCGGGCATCCGAAACCACCGTCTGTGGCGGCAGAAGAGGGGGGTAAGACGTCTCCCAGCCAGTCAAAGTGAAAGATCAGGCTGAGTCAGCAGCAGTGACATCACGGCATCCAATTATCTATGGCCTAGACCTAGAGCATCATCCGTCCTCAAGAACCTTTAGTATGCCACTGATAACGTCTCTTTGAACAGCCACAACCATCCCAGCAAATTAAAATCTTATAGATTTTGTTTCATATATATTTATTTATGTGTAAGGAAATACTTTGTTGTCTATCATGAATCCATAACTAAGATCTGTAATTAAGATTTTTAAGCTTTAAATGAAAATACCTCCCTAAATTACTTCCCTTAACAGCTGGAAGCAATAAGAAACACGTAAATTAAAGGGCGGTTTTGGCTGTCAAAGAAATACTTAAATCAAAAATCACCAGATACAGATATAAGCAAAGCGCAGCTTTGCATCTAAATCACCTCATCCTCGGCATGTATTTGGTCCTGTAGCAGTGCACACGCAGTACAATAACAGGGCAGATTATTCATCGGTGGCTACTCTAAGCTTCATTGTCCTTTTTTCCATTTCCTTTGATTAAAATATTCGCCATGTGCTTTAAGATCTGCCTGACAGAAAACACTCAGCCTGAGTCGAGCGAGACAACTTTGTGAACAAAAGAGAATCTTTGAACAACCTGATGGTACCTCGCAGGAGCCTCTGCTGGGCCTCCTGTTTGTTGTCTTGTTCCTTGAGGTTTTTCTAGCCTTTCTTTCTTTCTTATTTAAAGTATCAGTATACACAATTATATGTTAAATTGAATTGCGTATCTTTCCTCTGATGTCTTGTATCTTTCCACACATGAATCATTAAAAAGTCTAAATATTTAAATCCGCTTGCTTTGCTGTGTAATTCGTTATTCTCTGTGTGGCTGAGAGGACATCTACCACACACATGGAATAAGTGGCCTTCTGAGATGAACGAGATGGAAAAGGAGCCAGTTACACTGTAATTGGCTCAAGTGTTTGGGAAGTTGTCTCAAAATACCCCTAAAATGTATTTGATTGAATTCAATCAAGATTTGCTCAACTCACACATCCAATCTGATGTTGTAAGCATGATAAGAAGAGAGACAGACATAAATTCTCAAATGTATAGATCTATAGTTTCTGTCTTCCTTCCGACAAAGGCATCAGAACTGGGAGAGGAGGGCTCCTAATGCAGATGGACGATGATCTGAAAACCAAAGTTTTTCAGTGATGCAGAGGCTCCGTCACCCTAAACTCAACCACAATAGAGCAACTACTCAGTTACTGAAGACAAACCCAAAGACAGATTTGACCTCAGATCTCCACCAATGATCATATTGCCAAAAGTACTGGGACAACTTTAACATACACATGAACATGTGGGATAATGATGTCCCATTCTTCTAATTTGGAACTGGCCCTGGCTTTGCTGCTAACAGCCTCATCTCTTTCTGCCCTCGTGGTTTAGAGGTGTGCTAAGGGGACCCATCCTTTGGGAGGTCGGGCATATATGGTGGAAGAGAAAACCTAATTGCCAGTCTTGTCTAATTCATTCCCATTGTGTCATATTCAGGCAAAGGTAAGGACTCCAAACTCACTCATCCATGTCTTTGTAGACCTTGCTGGAACATGAGGGGGGTCATCGAAGATGAAGGGGCAAACCCCCAAACGGTTCACACAGAATTTTTTCTTGAGGTAATGTGGAGGCCACACAAAGTGTGGAGATCTGAAGCCGCTGAATGCTGGTGTATGCTGGCCTAGTAGAGCCAGCCTGCATGTATACAAATGTGGCCATAAAAGTGGCTAGAAGGCTTAAAATCATTTATATGGAGGGATTTGGAGTGCACCGTGACAACAAATCACCACTTTATTTGAGCCATTTGTCTTGGCTAATATATATTTTAGGACATTTATTCATTGTATGTTTATGTTTATTAGCCAAGCCACTGGAGATCTTTAAATGTGTTTTTTTTCCCGCAGTGACTGAAAGAGTTGGCTGATTTGGGTTTTTCAAACGGGAACTGAAGCAGATGACACAGCTATAATTTGCTCTTTCAGACGCTCCATCGACAGTCGCTGCACACTCTCTGCCTGATGGAGGTTCGCGACTGCTCGAGTTTAAGAAATATGCAGACGTGCTCACAGCACGCACACGCGCACGTTTGTGTCTGTTCAAGCTATCCGAATTGGAGAGTCTCAACGCGCGCACGGTTTCACATAAATTTAAAAGAGTCAGATTCATGAAACCACATAATGAATAGTAATCACAGGCATTTCCATAACGCAAAAACATAATCCCTGATAAAAATTCAAACGAAGAAATGAATTATAGACGGGAAACAGCCAACTGGCAAAACAAGTACAATAATTTACTGGATGATAATGTGGCAACAAGTGTTGCGGTGCACTGAGGCCGACAGTTAAAGGTGTCAGTTAGACTTGGGCGGGGGGCAAAGTTTGGGTTTGTCCGTACATGTGTGCACCTGTGCATTAACGCTATATTTATGCCATTGCTTATCAAAAAATAAGCATAATATCCAGACAGTGTGCTTCTGCATGCAGAGGTTCCTATCTGTGCGCGTGCACGCACGTGTGTCTATGTAATCTAACGGTTTATGCAGCGAAGTTAGAGCTTATTAAAGGGAGTGTAAAGCAGAGAGAGTGTAATTACCAAACATAAATGAGAAGCTTTCACCCAATGCATTAAATTACCCTGAGAGAGGAATGCCAGCTGATAATTGGACTTTCTCATCTGTGTGTGTGTGCTTGAGTGTGTGTGTGTGTGTGTGTGTGTGTGTGTGTGTGTGTGTGTGTGTTTGTATGTGTGTGTGTGTGTGTAAGAGAGAGAAACAGAATAAGTAGACAAGAAGAGCACATGAAAACCATCTTAAGTTAAAGATATTCTGTATGCTGCTCTTGCGCGCCTGTGTGTGTGTGTGTGTGTGTGTGTGTGTGTGTGTGTGTGTGCAACTGATGTCCTTCCTCTCTCAGAGAAAGTGTTGTTCCTCGTTCTTTTGCACACTTCCAGGGTGATAAATCCGCCGCTGCTCCACTTGTGACAAACCATGGTTCACTTTAGGCTTTGCCTCCCTTGAGTGGTTTGTGTGTGTGCTGCATTTCAACATTGTGTGGAAAATGGGGAAAACACACACTCACCAAAAAGGACAGAGCTCACTATTTATCCTCTAGATCCAACATGGAATCAAAGAGTCAGCAATTCCCAAAAGTGTGATGTATGAGAGACTAATGATGCACTGATCTTTGTCAAACAAGATCTTGTAAAGTTTGTGATTTAAAGAAAAGTGGAAACCAAATGAAATCTCACCAGTTCCAAAGGGGTGAATTAAATATTTCATAGCACATATGACCTTTTTCTTCCCCTTCTTCAAAAGAACCTAACCAAATATCCAGCATGTCAGAGAATACTAAACAATTACTTGGTTAAATAAGTGGCATATTCAGGAAAAGTTGTGTGTGTGAGACACAGCTACCGACTGTCTTCAAACCATGTTGTGCACTAAGTGCAAAGTAACATACTATTTTCTGTGTGTCTGCATGTCCTTTGTCCCTGATTACATCCTCCCATCCCCTCTCGGCACTGTCCTTGTAGTGTCCTTCTCTTACTTCCTCCATCTACTGTCCTTACATCTCTAGATGTCTTCTTTGGCCCAACACACACACACACGCACGCACGCACGCACGCACGCACACACACACACACACACACCACACACACACACACACACACACAAACACACTGTTTCTCTTTTGCGGTGCATTTCACCCTTCTTTTCTGCTCTCACTCCCTCTATCTCTCCAACTTTCTATAGCAGCAGAATCACATGCTTCAGAGCTTTTGGATGCAGGCAGGCAGAGGGCAGCCCCATCAGCATTCCACCAGACCTGTTAAGTCAACACGTGCCATTGTAGCTACCGCACACCTCTGCCATGATAAATGCTTGCATGTGCAGGGACACATAGGGGAGGTCTTCTTAAAGGGAAACTTGGTTGCAGGCACACCAAAAAAGAGTGCGTGAGTATATATATATACTCGAGTATATATAGTATATATATATGTGTGTGTGTGTGTGTGTGTGTGTGTGTGTGTGTGTGTGTGTATATATATACATATATATATATATAATATATATATATATATTATATATATATATATATATATGGCAGATGTCAGTAACAAAGGAGGAGAGATGAAACAAGCTGTCGGGAAAGACAATTTGCAGTAGAGTAGAAAATGAGAGGGAATGGCAGGCAAAGCAAACAAGAACAGAAAATGGCTGACTGGAACATGGGGTATCAAGCAAAAATAAGACAAGGTAAACAGTCTTAGATTGACCAGTGTGAGAAGAATGAAACACAGAAGCAGTGAAAATGGGGATAATGATGGGGGTAGAAGAGACAGGCATCGAAGCAGTCGGTGCTGAGTTACAGACTGACAGAGGGATAAACAAGAGACAAAGCAAAGGGGTGAATTTGCTAAATAGGTCTGCCTGATAATTGTGTTCTGTGACAGCTGACAGTAGTGCCACTTAATTAAAGCCAAGCAGGAAATGACTATTTATAGAGGTTCAATCCCATCAGCACTAAATGACACTGTGATTTATTTCTTTGCACCAGAGTGGCTGCAAAATGCCGACTTTAATTAATTTAATAAGTGTGTGTTTGGACACAATGAGAGGAAGGAGGTGTGTGTGTGTGTGTGTGTGTGTGTGGTGTGTGTGTGTGTGTGTGTGTGTGTGTGTGTGTGTGTGTGTGTGTCCTTCTATTTGCTACATATTGAGTACCAAAATACTCATTCTCCATTTTGGCTGGTCCCAACTTCAAGACTTTCTGAAGGTTAAGAAACAGAAGTGTCTTAATTAATTAAATCACTGTCTTTATATACATATTTGCCCTGAGCAACTGAAGGCAAGGGTTACTCTAAACTCACTCATCACATACTCACGCTGCCAAGCTCACGCATACATTCACATCCCACGATGAGGGACTCTGACAGGATTCTTCCTGACGGTTAGAAATGTCAGCTCAGCTGTACGTATGTCAGAGTTTCTGTTTGGGATGTCCATGAGAAAAACACGTTTCCTGTGAAACTGTGTTGTGCTTGAAGAAAGGACATTTTCTGACTGTTGATTGTTAACCGTGCACGGCTGGTTATTTGAAGAAAGAGTAAAGGTGTTTTATAAATGACATCGCTAACTTAAATTTGATATGGGATAAAAATCCAGACTTCTTAGTTCTTACAGATGCAAAGAGTTGAAAAAGTTAGTACTGCACTACTCTGGCAGTATTACAAATTTTTGCTTGGCATATTTTCAGTAGCTACATTTCTTAACAACCAGTTTATTCATTCACTTTTGCTATCTAATACTGCACCTAAACCTGATGGAAACTTTTTATTCACATTTTCGGAAAAAAATGTGGGTTTATTTTCCCCAGTACATTAATACTGAACCCCTAGAGCAGCTGTGGCACGGAGAAACTCCTTCTTAACAGGAAAAAACCTTCAGCAGACCCCGGTTGCTTGAGGTCTGTTGGATTAAGATAATTTGTAGGGGGCGGCTATAGGACAGGACACAAAGAGGAGTGGAGAAAGGAGGAGAGCAAAACTGAACAAATTGATCAATAGATCAGCATTAAACTCTATGTCAGTTAAAATAAAAGGTCTGATGAAACTACAACTGTCAGTCTCTGTTAATAAGTATCGATCTCCTGAACAACAAAGGATTTAGTCTGAAACAGGCTCATTCCCAACCACGTCTTGAGAGAGTGACGTGGCGGTTACTCATCTATTAGCATCACCGATGTCACACCACCAACTCAGATGAGCAATGCCAGCTGTGGTTCTGATTGATATATGTATTATATATTACTCCATCCAACTAGAATTGAGCAAAACCATCATAGTTGACAGTCAGCTATTACTCTTTCTGATTCATTATCTGCGGATTCTTGCCCTCATTTTATGTAAAGTTGAGGAGATTATTCCATCATTTTCATATTGGACTTACATCATTACTGTAAAGAGGACACTGTTAGTGTCTTTATCCTTGACTTAACTTCAGTTTCATTCACTGTAACATGAAACATTGAGCCTGAGTGCTACATGAGAACAAATCCAGCACTGTTAAAGTAGCCCTAGCTTTAAACATTAATAAACCTAAGTGAATCCAAAATTGAGCCTCTCCGCACAAAACCACCCGTTTTCAAAGATTTTTCTAGGCGAAGGCCATAACACCAGGTATCAAGGATAAATTCACTCTAGTTTTCTTCACCTTCATTGGAGGAATGCGCATCAATATTTTGTGTGCAGCACATTGTAAATCCTTCGGTGCCTGCCAGCAATCTTGGCACTTGAAAAACTGAACACAAAACGGGAACAAAACACGTAAATGCCTGTTTGTTTCATCCATACTTAAAATAAATCCTCTTGAGCTTGTTTTAGCCTCATAGACATTGCTTTCCCACTGAATTCCTCTGTGTCTGAGAGTGTTGCCCAATCTGTCATGCGTTTTATTACTATGTTGGCCTGAACCCAGATCCTACTGTAGGCACGCGTACATTCAAACCATAAACGTTACCTGTACTGAAAGAACAAATAAACCTCTCATATCCTAAAAACATCATTGATCATATTCCTATCAGCTTGATGGACAAGAACTTAACCCTCCGACTGAAACATGATGTATAATCACGCCTATTATGTAAAGGCTGCAAAGGCCAAATTACCAAGGAACAATAAATTTGGATAACAGGTCATCCAAGATTAGTTTGACTTTTATTAACCAACTGCAAAATTGCAGTAGTGTTGACCATTAACATCTAGAAGGAACAAAAAATAAATAAATTCTGTCATTAATAGTTAGTGTGTGAAGGTATATGCCTCAGGGAATTTTAAAGACTGAAATGTTTCCAGGAGTTTACAAAGGAACTTCTTTTCTGAGCTGTAATATTTTCACCAATTAATCTCTGTGGATCAGCATAAGGTAGAAGAAAAAGGACTTTAAGAACCACCTCATGCAAATGGTCCACAGGGGCTATATATTTTCAAGCTCTCTCCCCAGCGATTTCAGAACTGAAGAAGCCTTCTGGATAGAAGATGAAACGTTTTCAAGAGAAGAAACCCAGTCCACTTGACAGAGAAAACTACCTTGGATACAATGACCTGGATGATTGAGAATCTACACAGACATGTAGAAGAAAAACAAACTTTTATCCTCATTTCCTAAGTCATGATTCCTGTTGTAAATGCCCTTTTTGCCAGTCTGGGCTCACACCCCCAGATCCAATCACCAGATGAAAATCTTTTAGATATTCAGCGGCTGTGCTGACCTCACAGAGTCGTGTTGTGAGTGTTGAAGCTGAATCCAAACTTGACAAATTTATATGTCAAGAGTTGAGTCTCATCAGACCCAAGTTCACACTGCCAGCCTCCATCAGATGTGTCACCCAGTGGAGTGCAGAGATCTTGTTAAACTTGTGTTTTCTACTTTGAACATGCTGTGGGTGTTTTAACACTTGTCACTTCTGACACTTGGAAAAACAACCCAAAAGGGAGAGCAGAGAAAAAAAGGCAAAAACTACAGCCATGGCTTCCTTGTGGAACGCTCCACCGGCCATAAAACCAGAGTCAAGCCATCTAGTTTAGGTTTGAACCGTATTAATATGAAGGGGAATCAGCTGGGGCACTTGTCACATGGTGGCCTTCCAGCTCTGACCCATCTGGACATGGGTGGGGGCCCCTGTGGGTGTGTTACCTGTGATCGATCATCTTCCTTCCGTTTGCTTGTCAGGGGTGTCAAATATCACTGATTAGGGCAGATAAAAGTGACCAAGATTTATTGGAACAATCTTCCTCGTGACCTTACGTTTGCCATTTTTTAAAAAACCTCTTAAATCTGGGCTTGTGTGTGTGTTTCTAAGCCCCGCTTCTCACACACTCCTTTTTGTTATGGTGCACACACTCATGACACCTTTGAGGGACTAGATACTGTTAGAGCATGTCTTCTCATGTCAGGGAGAGTTGCTGCTGGTGCTGGTGACGTTAATATTTCAGACAGCTCGGAAAATGCTGATCTCAGCCCAAAGAGTGTGCGACCTTAATGGGGCAGGGTAAGAAGCTTTGCTTTCAGGGTGACCACTGGGAGCTGCAACACCACCCCCCCTCCCTAACCTGAGTGAGTTTGTCCGTCTGTCCATGGTGGACCAACTGTGGCTTCCCTTCCTCGGGTGTTTTGTCCTGTTTCTGTAAAGATCAAAACTTTCCCCAGTGTTATCTATCCCCAGCAGGTGCTACACACATTTAATCATCCAGAAAAAACTTTGATGATGTGTTTGGTTGTAGAACAGTTGTTTCGGCAATGTAGCTGAATTAATTGTCACAGATGTACTTTTAAATAGCACTGAAAAGGATCACACTTCGGAACCACAGAAGTGCCACTGAATCACAGTCATTAACACCTAACTTACACAAGTGTCGCATATTCTTTTCTCATAGTTTTTTTTATCATTTTAATTTCAAAACTCTTTCTGACTGAGATTATACATACTTTGTGTCTGATTCATCTGTGACATCTAGCAACTGTCTAAACTTAAAAGTCAAATTTGCATAAAACGCAAACTCACAAAGGTACCTCATCCCTCTCAGGAACGATTAAGCATGTCTTCAATTTCATCTAGTATCTCACATTACCTGACCATCAAACTGTCGATGAAAAGGCGTGCGTGAGTGTTCTTGTAATACATATTAAGTAAGGGCATTTTTGGGAAGTGAGGACAAGACCTGGTCCTCCCTACCTCAAAGGACTGTTTGAGGGTTAAGCAAAGGATTTAAGGTTAAGGGTCAGAATCACGAGGTTAGCTGTGATGCGGAGGGTTCAGGTAGTGGGCTGGATAATTAATTGTGTCTATAATAGCCCAAACAAGGCAGAATGTGTGTGTGCATTCATGCAAATACAGATTTGGAGCTTTTGCGATTCAGCAGGTTTTGCCTCTCTTTATATGATCCAGCATTTGTACAGATGTATTAAATGCAACACTAACAGCTCCTTGATGTGCCATCTCTTGAAGTGAGAGTAGCAACACGCAGAGCCTGTTAAACTGAGTGGGCCCTTGGCTTTGAAGGCATTGACGGTTGTTCAAAAGTCACATCTTGATTGGCAAATCAAAGGCGTCTCCCACAGACTGCAGCAGCGCTGATACTTTTCACTGGGAAGATCTTCGCCTCTATTAGGCAAAACCCCACCAGGCAAAGGTGTGACAGAGCTTTATGAAGTGGATTAGGACTTCTTTTTTTTTCGTTTTTTCGTGAGATCTTGGCAACTGCTCATTTTCAAAAACATTTCGAAAACAAACTAGAACATTAAAGTGAACAGCCCAGAGGGAATGAGTTCATAGAGTTTGTGTTTTTGGTTGCTTCGGGCCTGCAAAATATTGATGAAATATCTGTTGCGTGACTAATTTTCATGCAACAGTTCATCTGATCTGCTCACAAGGATGCAAGTCAGAACAGAGTGATAAGTCCAGCCATCTCAAATAATGGCCTAAACTGTTACCCTTCCAAAAGAGACTGTGAAAAACAAATCCATTTTTCCTAAGATATCATCATCCAGCAATGTCTGTAATGCAGCCCAGCAGTTGATTAAATCTCTTGTCTTGATTGGCTGTTATGATGCAGAATGGCTGGAGGTCATGACTCGGCAAAGGACCGCAACTGAATAAGCGGCGATACAATTTGTTCTGTGGGTGTGTGTGTGTGTATGTGTGTGTGTGTGTGTGTGTGTCACTGTGCAGCTGCCAGGGTTTTAATTTGATATGCATGACAATTCATGCATCCGTAATGCTAACACCCGTTGTGTCTGATGCAGTTTGTCTATTTACCGCAGGATGGAGGTGATGGAGGGCTCAGAGTGTCCTTTGATTCCTGCTTTAAGACTTAAGGGCAGGGATGGAGAGGGAGGGAGAGGAAGAACAACTGGGAAGAGATGAGGAGATGAGTGCACGGCGAGTGAGGGGATTCATGGGAGAGGGAGGTGGGGTTGGCAAAAACAGAGATTGAAATCCTCCCGGGATGCACAAAGAGAGGAAACACTTAGGATGACTCAATTCATCACAATCACTGCAACAAAAGAGTGGGAGGGGGGAAATGGAGGGGAGAGATGAAAGTGTGCAGTGTTATGTACTGCAATACATTAGCAACAGTCCAGTGAGTGTATTAAAAGTCCTCACAAAAAATTGAGGGCTGTGGGGGAGGGGATGGGAGTTAATTTTTTTTAAAAAGGGCCTCTTCATGTTGCCAAATTTACAACCATTTATTCACACCTGCAGCATAAATAGGTTCCTGGTTCCTCAGAAAGTGTCAAAGTCATCAATGTAAGTGGTAATTCATTCAGGACAATCCTCAGTGTAGACATATATCAGTGTTTTTACTTCCTGTTTGGCTCATCTCAAGGACAACAGAGTCCAGGAACAGGTGTCTTCCACAGGTGTGTGTGTGTTGTGTGTGTGTGTGCGCGCGTGTGTGTGTTTTTGCTCTGCAGAAGTCCAACGAAGAGATGAACAAACGAGCGCACGAGACACTGTAGCATAACAACAGAAAAATGACAAATTATTAATATTACCTGTTAAAATGGGACACTGCCAGATGTTTCCTGACAACCTGATTCATGAATCAGGAGCCCTGTTTTAAAGGGACCCTGTTGTGTGGTCAGGATCTTGGGCAGTGAGTAAAGAAAAGGGCCAGAGGTGTGAGATGTGGCTGCTGAGGCAGCCTTTGGACAGACAGGCAGGGTCAGCTTGGATGGAGTACTCTTTGGGGCGGACAGGCGTGCTCGGTCATAGATGTCATCAATAAGAGGCAGAGCACCTAAACTGGCCACACACTGCTTCTCTCAGACAGGCAGGTGAATGGTCGTCCCCACTCTTACATCCACCATGGAGAGAGGGAGAGAAAGAGAGAGAGAGAGAGAAAGATCCACTTTTACCACAGAGGCAGCCAAGAGCATTTGGATCTCATATTAGAGATGTGATCTTGGACTGATATGGTTCTGATGTTTCTGGTGCTCGTCTGTCTGCGGGATCAGCTGGGTCCAGATGACACCATGGAGGAAGACCTCGGGCATTGAGCTCAGCTGAGGCAGAAAGGAACCGGATGGGAGTCAAAGGCTCAACGTTCTTCATGTATTAGGATCCAATTTAGCAAAAGAATGATTAATTTACAAATTTGGGGATGAATTTCAGCTTTGTCATGCCTCCTTTAGCAACAAGACAGCAAGAGCCGGGTTCCCGCTCCTGACCAGCAATCCAAAGAGCTTCTGAAATTACAGGAATGCGGCTGCTCCTGTGAACGTTGCGAAGTTGGAATGGAGTATAAAACATTTGTGCAAACCTTTTATTCAGTAGTGTAGCTGCATGAAAACAGACTCTAAACCTGGCCGACTCATATTAATGGTCCCAGTATCGTGCAAGTAGCTGCAAGCCTGTTCCAGCCTAGGAAAAGGTTACTTCGTCCTTTCTCTTAATTCAACTGCATTTTTATTTCCTTTTTTTAAGCCTCAGCTTTCAAGAGTGCAAATACCATAATGATAACATGTTACATGTTCTTTCTTTTCTTCTACAGCATGTTTCTTTCCCAGTGTGAGCAGATTCAATGGACAATGCTTTGACCTTGAGTATGTAAATGAGGAACACTGGCTCCAAGTCTCCTATGATTTAATGTATTTGTGCTGTGTGAGTGGGTATTTAACCAATTTGCCAAAAGATATGATATTTAAATCATGTTTTAATTAGGGTTGTCAAAATTAATACATTAACATGGAGCAATTAATCTTTTGGAATTAATACATTACAAACAGTTAGTGCGGGCACAGGATTGAGCAGCGTCTCTAAGCTATCATATGTGCACTGTGTGAGTGTCAGCTATTGGATAATATTCAAATAGGACTGCTTAGCTTCTCTGTATAGGAGCTGAACCTGCATGAGAACTTAATTCCAGCAGTTAATGTGGAACAAATGATCAAATTTCATTGCCATTTACAAAAGAGCACAATTGTAGAGGTTGAAAACTCACTACACAGTAGAGTTGAACTACAGCATCATAAGAAGGGTCAAGAATGTTGGAATCAAGCCTGTCTGAATTATTTCTTTAGATCTAGAAGAGCTTAATCTATAATATCAAGTCTTGAAACATGCTACAGATTATTGATTGCCTGGCATTTCATAAACATTAATAATAGCACATTTGGAAGAATTTAAGAGGGACATTCTGTGTCCCTGAGACTGGTGCTGAATAGGCAGGGTTGATGGTTGAAGTCTTCTGGTTACCATGGTGATGGCAAAGTACCTTGTTGCTGGACTTGTTGAATGTTGCTTACATGCAGAGGTTATAATAGTGTCAAACCCTATTACGGCTTTAGTGTCTGATGGAAGTTTCTGGATGAAAGAAAAGGTTTAGAAAAACCAATTTTCTCAACACCAGCATGACTTCTGGTTCCTTGACCTTTTGACATTTCAGCCTACTTTCCATCCCCTGGGATGAGAAACAAGGTGCTTCTTCTTTTAACTCTCTTTTTTCAACTCTCAACATCCCTTTCCACACAAGTTCTCCTAAATATTGTCTCTTTTTGAGTCTTCCTTTGTTAATTGTCAAATCTGATGTTTTCAACTCACCAAGTGTGGTTTGCAGCAGCTTCCTCACAGAGAAAACACAGTAGGTCTAAATGCAAGACACTAAAAATTAAAAATGTTCCTCACAGAAGTTGCTCAGTCTTGGGAAATACTCTTTATAAATAAGAGTTATGTTAATTCAGCTTCCTTTGAGTGCACAACACTAAAAGGACACTTTGTGATGCTAATCGAGGATATACTGTACGCATCCACTCCTGAAAGCTTTTTAACCAGCAGCAGAGAAAAATGAACATTTGTGTTTCGTGCTCATTTGTGTGCCAGCTCGGTGATATAATGGAATGTGGGTTGCACTGCGTTGTGAAGTGGTAGGTTTCAGCTGGAGTTAAAGGACTCACACAGAGTGCATGATCCCAGGATCCCTGCTGAGTGGAGGAGGTAGGGAATCTATCAAAAACCTATTTTTCAGTGTTTTAACAGGTGCGCTGTAATAAGAAGTGTTATTAATCCTCCAAAAATAACCCCAAGTAAAGATTTTTTTTTTGAACAAATGGTTCTACAGATCCTTGAGATCCTCTAGAATCATTTAAAAAGCCTGAGAGAAATTAATTTTGATGTCTGTTAAGAGCATAAAAATGAATAATTTGACCATTTATTTATATGATTTGGTGTTATTTTTCACTAGTGTATCTTAAATATAAAGACGAATGAAATCGAGTGGAAGAAGCTAATCTAACATACAGGATAAAACAACAACCAGCACCAAATTAGAGAAAGCAATAAACACAGTCGTTAACCTTAGCAACATCATAAAATAATCATGTGAATCAACATCACTAACATTTTGAAAACAAGACCAAAAGTCCACAGGCCCTGAGATAGGGATACCCAAAAAATACACACTGGGAACCTTAAAGTACCACACAGATTAAAATTCAGAACTTGCTCCTGGAAAGTGTGGCCATAACATGTCATGGCAGCCTAGCCACATACAAAATTCTGCCTGCGGCAAAGTTTTGGCGAGTATATGTTGAAAAGGTTAAATTTATCATCATATTGTAAAAAAAAAAAAGTCCCTAACCCTAGCTGTTTCCCAACATTTTCTTTTAAAGACAAAACTGAAGTAGTTCAGTCAGACTAAGCTTCGGCGCCTTGAGTGCAGAAACATCCGCGTCCGCCACTAAGCCCACTTGGTCCTTTCGCAGTGACTCATCCATGAATGAATCACACACAAGCAATGACTAACACATTTATTAATAACTCCATACTCGTCCACACATTTGGACAAATATTGTCCAAGCTGCTCAACTGATGTTGGAGCTTCAACCGCATTGTCACGACCTGGAAAATAGGGTCAAAATTTGGTCTAACCCCCCCAATGAACACAGGTTTATGATTATAGACTGGTTAATGAAAGTTAAATACAGCATTTGGATGCAATGGGACAGAAAAATGGCTTTAAACATCCTGGTCTCCTGACTTTTAAGGAACTAGAGAACCATCTGCAGAAACAGAGATATGGAACCAAGTGAGACGTCCCAGTGGCCGTATGAAAATTGCAGCGTGCAACCGGCGTGTCTGTTTGAAGGTAGTTCGATGCCCTGGGACTTACCATGAAGTTCAAAAGAGGCGATGAATTGAAAGTAAGAGTTCAAAAAAGCAGCAGATTTTTTTTTTTATGCAGATGATGTGAGTGTGAAAGATGTGTAGCACACATCCCAAAAATGTGACTAATGACTGCATGTAATCACACAAATGCAACAAGACAGAGGTAGAATCATCAGCTATACGGGCTTTTTATACAACTTCTTCAGGTCAGCGGTGCCATTATAACAAAGAATGTTTCTGCAGGCAGAAACGAGTCTGTTGTATGAAAAAGAAATACAACAAAAACAGCAACTGAAATGCAAAGGTCCTCCCCTGCATCAATAACAACACGTCAGAAAGATTGCAGGTACAAAGTTTTCAGGCTTGCAATATTTATGATCAGACTAGCCTGGACTCAACCTGCCTAGAACCCCAGATTGGAGAGGAAGCTCTTGACAACACATGAAGATAAGAAAGCCATCTTTATACTGAGCCTCCTCGACTCCTGAGATGGCTCTCGGGAGTCATCACAGCTTGAGAATGTGAGGAGTGAAATAGTGACAGGCAGGTGATGAAGTTCATCCACCAATCTCCGATTAGCTTTATTAAAAATGAAGGACATATGAAGGACCTCTCAGGAGACAAGATGAACTCTGGAAGACAGGGGAGGTCTTTCAGGTTTCTGGACAGTGTTCACACGAAGACACACACACACACACAGACGCACATAAACACAGAGGGAATACTGTCTGAACATTCATTCTTTGAGAGGCAAAGTGTGCCAAAGAGAGTTAGAGATGAAAAAGAGGTGAGGGAGGCAAAGGCATCCAGTCCCAGAGAGAGAGACTGAGTGAGGAGGGAGGACAGCAGAGAGCAAAATGCAGGAAGTCAGAGGGAGAGGACACGGAGGAAGTGCAGAGAAGCATCAGGAATGGGGGGGGGGAGGACTGGCAAGCTAGAGAGCGCCGGAGAGGTTAATTGGAGGTTGAAGCTTGATGATATGATTCAGAGAGATCATTAGCATTCCAGAGCTAAATATTAATGATGCCAGAGCTCTGCGTCAGCTGCAGGGACTCGGCTTTCCTGCAGGTGAGGCTAGAAAGAGTCTGAGGAGTAGAACTGCAGCGTCTGCAGCCCTAAGAACTAAAAACCTATAAATGTTTCACACTGTCATTAACATAATTTGATGGAGGATTTTGTCTGGGTGTAGTGGGTGGCAGCGAAAGTCCTGCCAGGATAAATTAGGTCGGAAAGCTTGTTTAATCACTGCAGCTTTTACATTAAGTCACAAAATAGCCATAGTTTACCACACTGCAAGTCCCCCCCCCTTCCCCCTTTTGCACACGAGGCAAAACCCAGACAAAAGGTTCTGGTAAAAGCTTTGAACATGCTGATGTTGTACATGGAGGATATTGAGCTGAAAGGCCCAGGAGCCTCAGTGGCACTGACAGATATGGTGCTCAAGCAATTAATCATAAGCGGCAAGATCAAAGTTCCTCTCCAGAAACACTTGCAGATGGGACTATTTAATGTCTGCTCGCCACGTCATTACAGGCACTGCAGCGCCAATCGACGCACGCGCTCTTGCAGGTATCCCCTCTGGATACAGCAACCTGCTCCACGTTGTGGGTTATTTATGACAGTAAATTGAGTGGCCGGGCTTTGGAGGGTGCGTCGAGATGCATGAACCCACAGTAAGTGGCTTTGAAATCCACAGTGGCACCGTATTAAAGAATTTCTCCTATTAGTGAGCTGGCAAATGCTCAGCGGAATAGAGACAGCTTACATGAATCACCGTAGATATTCATTGTGCGCGCAGGCGTGTGCTTTAAGGTGTGCGTGTAACTTTGTGCTTATTTGAAAACGTCGGGGATTTTTTTTAAGGGAATCTTAGAGGACGAAGGTAAGAATGGGAGAAAAAAGGCATTACTCTTGAGGTAGCGACAGAAGAGCAGATCTACAAAACTATTAATCTCTCCTCCTACCTGCCCCCCCACCCCCCCAGCTGCCTCGTTCTATCTCTCCATTCTCTCCTCTGCTGCCTTCCTTCCTTCGCCTATCTGCTCCTTTTTCTCCAGAGTCCTCCTCTGCATTTATTTCTTTAATCCAACGCTCCTGTACTCTTCTCTTGCTCACAGCTACTCCATCTATTTCTTTCCCTCTTCTACTGTTGCTCTGCTCCCTCTCTCTACCTCCTCTCCCTTTATTACTCTTTGTCTTCATCATGACTTGTCTCACTTGTTCTTTGCCTCGCTTCCTCCCTCCCTACCTTATGCCCATATATCACTCTCTTTCTTTATCTTGCTTCTGACCTCATCTCTTTTTTAATCTTTGTTTCTTTTCTCAAACTTTGGCTCTTTCTTTTTTTCTTTAACTCTCTTCCTCTCCTTCGTCAGGCCCAATTTTTCTTCTCCCCTTTCTTTTATCTGGCTCTCCATCCCACTTCTGCACCTCAACCCCGCGGTTTGTTGCAGATTCAAACCACATTTTACATGTGGTCGAGGGCTCCAAGCCGCAGTCCTCAAAAATCTAGCCGTGATTTTAACACACACACACACACACACACACACACACACACACACACACACACACACACACACACACACACACACACACACACACACACACACTCACAAGCTTTACTGCAGCAACTCATCCTCTGCTGGTACCTTCCATCTGCAAGGGACTTTATATTTATCTTAATATATTCCGGATGTCTACAGTGTATAAAAGAAATTAAACAAACCAGAAAATAATGTTGTGTTTCCCAGCAGAAATTTACTCAACAAAATGCCTTTATTGTGTAATAGAAATGAGGAACGTCTGCGTCGCCTCGCTCATTCTCCCTGTCTCCCTCTGGATGTATAATTTATATATAGTACCTCGGTTCTTTTGTGCCATGAAATCATCAGGTTTGCACTAGATTGAGGAAAAAACAATGATTACCACCAGAAGAAACACAAAAAATGTCCTTCACAACGGCAACAGGTGCATGGGCCGACATCCTCTCCATTCACCTGACTCCCCCCATCCCCGCTGTGTCCTGGCAGACAGGGCTCTCACTTTGCTGCCCACTTTAAACCCAAATGTCAGGTCCAGTCATCAATCTTAAATGAGGCTCTTGCTACCACAGTATCCGTGGTAACAGACATTGCTGTATCAACAGTCTTTTGTTGCAGATGGAACTAGTATCCAGTACCTGCCTGCAGCTATGACATGGCTGCGTAAAGCTGCAGCGCCCCTTTACTGTTCCCAATATGTCAGAGGCGTAGCTGCTGATTATGATACGAGATCCTTTTTTTTCCTACTCCACACCCACCCGCCTTCTCCTGACGCTGCCCCCGCCACTCCACCCACGCCCCAGCTCAGTTCTCACAGGGTTCCCCCTCCCATTCTTTGGTCTCTCAAGCATCCTCCCCCCCCCCAAAGTTCTTACCCAGTGATCCATGGCTATTGTCTCTAGAAAACAACTCATCCCCTTATTCATCCCTCTCTGCACCACCACTCGTTCTCATTCATGCACACATTCACATCCATCCTTTTCACGTCGGTACCCACACCCGCATCTGTATTAACTTCTCGCAGGCATGTACACACACATACACACACAGACACACTTGTTTTCTTCATCTTTTCCTGTTTGACTTCCTCTTCCTGGACCACAGGTTCCACTGCATCTCCAGCGATGCAGTCATGTATTGCCGTACTGCTTCTGTGCTCCATTCTTATCTCTTGAAAGACATTTTCTAGTTTCACGCCCCCTCCTTCGGTTTTCCTGTCCATCCTACCACGCCTCCTTCACATTCTTCCTGCATTGCTACAGACAACACATGCACACCCTGTGCACTCGCACACGCACAGCTCCGACCACTGTGATATCACCGCTGGTTCTGTTTCCATCACCGTCCCAGACCCTAACGCAGTAAGGTATACGCCATGTTTGCAGTCTTAATAACACAATTCCCCAATAAAGGTTTTGAATAGTGAAAAAATAACTGCTGGGTGTAGCACATTAACCCCCCTTAACCAACCATGACTCCTTTCTTTTCATTTTCTGTCTGTCTCAAATCATCTTCTCATCCATTTAAAATCCCTTCAGGCTAATATTCCCTGTCTCTTTTTTACCTCTCCCCATCCTCCTCCGCAGCGGGACCACATCCAATCGCAGTCAGTTTTGCTGAGGCCGCAACGATGAGTTCGTTTTCAGCTAATTATCCTTCGTTATTTATTTTCACGGAGCGTAAATCATTTCCTGGAAACCTGACAATCACATTAATGATAAACAAGCAGCTCCCTACTACCAATTAATTGCCCTGAGTCTGTGCTGTTCTGGCGGGAGACGGGGTGAGGCAGTGAGGTAAAAACACGTGGTAAACATAATATGCGAGCACCATGCAGACGCACGTCACTTTAGATAGACATGCTTCGGTGTATCAGTGTGCGCTCATTAACTGGCAAGATAATTGAGGACATAAATTAAAGCTTTGAAATGAAAGACATTCATTTTAGATATCCTGTCCCTCAAGAAAAACGAAATATTGGTTCTCTTTTGACCGCCCCCCCATTTCACCCATCACTTCATTCCCTTTGTCTGCCTCTGTCTCCTTCTCCTTCACTGCCCCGTCCACATCTCGCCCAGACAGACAGACAGACAGGCCGTCTTTACCCCTGCAAGTCCTGCATTATTAATTGACCTGCATGGGCCACATACGCATTCTGAGTCAGGAGACGCGCAGCCGCTCCCATAGATGCACGTTCACATGCAAATTAAAACCCTTGCTTTAAAGCCTGTGCACAAGTGCAGGTACACAACTTTAGGATGCCGCAATGTTTTTTTTTTACATCAGTGTTTCCAATATTGATGTATTCCAACTGATCCCACTGTACATGTGAAGTGGAGCCTGGGGCAAATCCCCCCTGAGGCTTTTACTATTACCCCAGTCATCATGAGCGCTCGGTGTGTCTCTGCTTTTGTCTGCATGTCTTTTGTTTGATGTCTGCACCCAATGTGTCTACGTACATGCACACGTGTGCACGCCTGACTGCATTCATGTTTTATTTTGAGTGATTCTGGCATGTTTATAACCATTGTCAGTGTGTGCGCGCACACTTGCGTGCACCACTTTTGTGCTGGCACCACTAATGCATGCGACCTGTGTCGTAAAGGTCTACTGAAATACATCCTGAGACAATTATGATCCAAAAAAACAGATGGCCTCTAGGAGTAAGTTGGTATCACTTTTTTAATTTAGTATATTATATATTAAGTAAATTAAGCTTTTTTTCTTTTATTTAAGTCTTTTGTTGATACATAATCAATTCTTCTGAATTCATTATCCAGTTATACTACTAGTTAGTATACATATTATTAGTATACTTATGATGATGATGATGATTATTATTATTAGTATTAGTATTAGTATTAGTAGTAGTAGTAGTAGTAGTAGTAGTAGTAGTACTAGTATTGTCAGTAAATCAGTGTCTTGTAAATCACTTAGGATGTATTTACCTGAATGTTTGGGATTGGTTATGGAACCTTGTGATTTCCACACTCCTTCAGGCCAACATGATTGGCTGAATAATGTGGCAGATATACAAAGTCGAAGCATTTCATCCGCATTGGTCATGGCTGTAATCATAAGTCTTGTGATTGGATACGGAGATATTGGAACGATTTAATTGCTTGAAGGGTTTAGCGCAGGCATTTTTTGGCCAAGGGAGTTAGCGCCTGTGTGTGTCTGTGTGTGTGTGTGTCTGTACAACCTTGCATGTCTTTGTTCATTTTACTGTCGCAGTCATTTCTCTTTTTATCCAAATCCGCTGCTGACACACAAACACTTATTTTATTGTTAGTTTCAGCAATTCATTATTTATTTTTTTATTCGCTGTCATTGGGGTTGAATGGAACCTGTGAAACAGAAACGTAAGGTGTCGGAACCAAACAGATACTTTGATCAGAACCTTAAAAGTGCCTGCAAGTAAACCTATGACTGATGTGAACACGCGGGGCTGCTCCCTGAAGAACGACCGCGCTCATCGACAGATCGCTTGGCTAAGGTGATCTAATGCTTTCACCCCACACCTATCTCTGCTCTATCCTTCACCCCTCTGAGAAAGATGGCACACAGCCTTACATATAAATCAGCAGACTAACATCGAGTCAGGAGTCCAACTCTCCCTGAAGCATCGTGAGTCTCCAACACACCCATCAGTCTGTCTCCATCTGTCCTTTTTCTCTGCACACTCTCTCATTGTTCGCAGCTTACAATAGATGGGCCTTGGTTTTGTTTTTGTTTTTTCCTTGATCATTACATGGAATTTGGTGAATCAGAGGTTTGACATGTGTATTACAAGAAGTGCTGTAGCTGCAATATCCGACTCCGTGCTCCTTGTTGTAGAGTATGGCGTGAGTGTAGGAGTGGCGGTACATTGCTTCGAAAAGCTTCGAATCTAGCAGCTGGACAGAAGAGCCACCTCCTGCGTGTGCATCCATTTGCATTGTCGGGCTTTTGTTAGACACTGATGTAAGAGTGGACATAAGAGTGATTTCATATCAAGCCTGGCAGCTGCCCCCACAGTTTTAGGCTTCTTTCAATCTCATTTGATTCGTTTCTGTCCAGTAGTAAAAATTACATCATTGTAGGCCTAAAGTTCCATTTTTCCAGAGCTACAGAATGTGAAATGAGCAAAGTCGAGGGTCATTTTCAATAGGATGAAAGGGGCCACGGTGGACTCTTGTGCGAGCAGATCGTCTGTTGTGCCCTGGAGCTTATGTGACTGAGGTGTAAGTGTGAGAATAGTAGATCCCTTTAATGGTGGAGAACCAGCCTGTGATGAGCCACGGCCTTCAGAACCAGGCCTGCAGCTCTGAGTTTTGACGGTGGGAAAAGATGAAAGAACAGTATAACCCAGGTGGAGGCCACTTTTAAAAAAAAAAAAAAAGTTTGAAAAGAAATCTAAATGGTTAAATTATCAACCCCAAAGTCCTGAAATGTACTTGAACCAAAGACGGTATAAACAGGTGAACAATGTGCTATTATAGATAAGCAACATGGGAGATAATACAGGACATTTTCTGCAGTTTTCATCTTTTTCCTGTTATTATAATCATATCTTTTGGAAACAGAACCTTTTTCTTGCGCCTCTGCTGCAAGAATCCGACAGAGATTCCTGCCGCTCACACGATGCAAATATACAACGGCGCACGCACGTGCACGCACGCCCGTAGTACACACCAACACACCAGCCTCCAGACAGGAAAGAGGCGATCTCTCCAGGCAATAGTTTGTTAGCTGCTCGTCACCTCGCCTGCAGCACGGCAGCCATTGCTACCAGCATTTACATCCCCCTCATAAAGGCTCTGTAGGGAATCGGATAAATCAAAAGTAAGATGAAGATGAAAAGCCCTCCTATTTAACACTTTGGAAAAGTTTGGACCGCTTTGTGCTGTTCTGTAAATTAAGGTAACTGCAGAGATCACAGCATGACCGCAGCCGCTCTTATTATTCTGGGCCCTACACGGCAGTTGACGTGTGATAGGTGATATACTCAAGCTGGGGAAGTGATGAATCACGAGTCAACATGAGCCTAGTTACGTCGGGCAATAAAGCCTTTCACAAGTGCCTTTTGCTATGGACATGGGACACAGATGAAAACAATATTTTTAATATTGTGGCTTTCATTTACACACTTCGAGCATTTTAACCAGTAATGGGAAATAAAGCTGGGCTGTTGGTCCTGCTGAGTGGGTTCAATTGTGAGTGTGCATCAAAGAAGAGAGCTCATTGATGATCTCATTCATTAGAGGATAATGAGATACTGAGTCAGAGTTAATGTCAGTGCCTATCATGTATTGAACAGCTGATAATGAGGTTTGTCATTTTGGTAACGATACTTTGACCTCACTCCCGATTGCTCCACTCTGTCTCTGGCTGAGTCAGCTGGCTGCGTTTGCAAATCAAGGGTAACATTCACGTGTGTCCCTGCTGTTGTTTTAGAACACAACCGAGACCAGGCTGTAGAATCACAGCGGAACGCCGCTGGTTCAGCATTCCAGTCTAAATCTGGGCCGCCAGGTAGACACTCATAGAATTTAGGCAATTAACGGACCCTAATGTGCACACGCATGGTTACAATCTGACTCATGTGAAGCCAACCAAAACCAAATCAATGATGAAGCAAACTAAGTTGGACATTTTTGAAATTCATCGTCTGGGAGTGTCGGAGATATTTTTATTACATTGAAATTGTGGAGTTGTTTATTGTCTGTCTATCTATCTATCTATCTATCTATCTATCTATCTATCTATCTATCTATCTATCTATCTATCTATCTATCTATCTATCTATCTATCTATCTATCTATCTATCTATCTATCTATCTATCTATCTATCTATCTATCTATCTATCTATCTATCTATCTATCTATCTATCTATCTATCGTTCTTCAGCAGTTAGAATTGCTGACTTGTATAACTTGTACCCAGATCAATACCCATGCCAGTATGGGGGCCATTTTGGGTCAAATTTGCTGCCTGGGTGAACTTACTTTGCTGATTGTAGGCGAATTGTTTGGAATTTTATTGTGTTTGCAGCATTTAAATTACTGGGCAGTGAAAATCGGTGAGTTTGTACTTCTGTCATCAATTTAAAAATTGGCATATTGATCTGTTTAACCATATTGGATGGGGGCTTTCGCCGACATATTGAGTCCTGGCTTTGCATTATTTGGCGTTCCAAAGTTATTTGGACTCAACGCTTGTAATAATTTTATGAATTAAGGGCTAAGTGATGGAATAAACACAGTGGGAAATGCGGAAGCTTTAAATATCAATTGAAAAATAATTTGTATAATTTGTCCTCTATCTCACTTTATTCTTTTTACCAGTCAATAATCTAATGGGACCCTTGGAGCACTGAAGCCGAACTTCATCCTTCATCGTTTTGAATGAATGCACAATCAGCCATCGTCTTCAATTCAGCATCGCCTCTGCTTTTGAATGCACATTCTTCTTTCGCCTAATGGCGTGGAACAGATTATGTGCACGCCGCTGCAAGTGCATCTTAAACACCTTATGCTAGACAAGAGCAAACACATTTGGACACAGATGGTGTTGCTTTCCCATCCCCCCCCCTCAATCATCTCGCCCAAACCAACCACTCCACACACTCGGCTGGATTAAAGAACGCCGCCGTGGTGACTGTGACTTTTAAAAGAGGGAACAACCTGTTCAAACCTGTTCGACTGGCTGTGATCTATCAAATCTCTTCACAGGATATTTGATCAAACGCCTGCAGCTCTGCGAAATGTATTTATTTTCATTGTCTACAATCAAACCATCAGCTCACATAAGCACAAACAACATTGAATTCTTATTGACATTAAACCACAGAGGACTGCGGTGCAGGCATTGCTTTCAAAACACTCATTTTCCACATAAAATTGATTTTTTTTCTTATTAAAGACTCAGAAGTTTTCATTTCACCTGTATTTGATTAAAGTAAATCTATATGTAAATAACACGCACTGATGCGTACACAGCCCAGGGTGGGCCCAGTTACCACAAAACCAGATACCACGAAGGCAACAGGACAAGAACTCCTTTCAAACCGATTTGAAATCATTTTTAAAAAATCATACAAAACAAAATAAATACATAATTTCTCTCTCCTGCCCAGGACTTTTCTTCACGCTCGAAATAATTTCGAACTTTAATCTTGGTAAATCTTTTTTAAAAGAGGGATTAAATCAGGTGGAGTGTGCTTTTGACTAATACAAGTCTGTATATAGTAAAGCTGTGCTATTAAGTGATCATTTGGATGGATAAATATGTGAAAACTGACTGCAGGAGAAATAATGACAACATTTTTAGTACCTTTTTGGTCATTAACCAATGTCAGTAATTACGTTCAGCACAATGACCACAACAGATTTCCAGTGAAGAACAAAAATCTGGAAAACAGTCAGAAATGAATGCTAAATGACAGCTCGTGTTCTGAATGTTTGAAAGGTTTGCGGAGACAAGTCAAGCCGTGCGCAGCCTGATGGCAACAGAGTTGTTTCCTCGACATTGGTACAGCTGTGTGTCCCGTCTTTCTGGGTCATTTCTCCTTTGCTTGGAATCCCGATGGACTTTAAGGAGACGCGGCCCCACACGACAGACAGGGGCTACAGACCACGACTCCTTCTGCTTCATCTCACACACACAAACACACACACATGCACTTGGAGACCAGCTGACACACAGATGTTATGCATGAGTTTCTGGGACAGCAGCAACCTAAGCACAGTTAGGGAGCGTCACTCGGTCTGCTCCGGCTCCCACCAGGGCCCTTCCCTCACCTCCTCTTAAACGCTTCCACACCAGCACCCACACCGGCCCCCTCACAATAGAAAAACATTTCAGGCTGCCATGTGCACTTTTTATGTGCCAAATCAGATGGATTCTACTTCACTTGGGTCTTCTTTTCTGGGATTCAGCTGAGAGCAAATGTAGATCTGATCATTGTTGCTCCTCATGCCAGTGGCTTTGTGCCCCCACCTGCCTCCTCTGACTTCTCTTATCCCCCCCATCCCCAGGCTAGGCCTTTGAAATAGATTCCTAGAATCTGGCTCTTCCTGGAACCTGGAACATGAATGGATTTTACAGTACACATTTAAAAATATGTTCCATAAGGAGTTGATGGATGAACAGTTGACACGTGCAATTGAATTCTATCGAAGGTATTATTTGTTCATTCACAAAGGTACTTTATACTTTATGATTGTTAGAGTTTTGTTTGGGAGAGGTCAGAATTATAGTACAATAAAACCTCAAGATGATGCTACTTTGTAAGTGCTTGTAAAAGTAAAGAGAAATATATAAACAGAACACATTTTATCTTTTGCTGTTAAGAAAAAATATAGTGTGAAAGCTGTTTACCTTTTTGTTGTACGGTATTTCATGCATTATCCCACAGACGTTGTGGCAAAAATGACCAGTTGAGAATATCAAAACAGACATGGGTGCTTTGGCAAAATACGTACATTTTTTAAGTTCCTTTTAAACTCAGCCAAATATCCCTCTCTCTTTCACTCTCTGTCTCTCTCTCTCCTCCCTCTCTCTACCTCTGTCTCGCTCCCTCTGTCTCTGCCTCTCTCTCTTCCTCTGTCTTGCTCTGTCTCCATCTGCCTCTCTCACCCACTCCCTCTCTCTCCCCCCTTTCTCGCATACACACACAATAACACAAAATCTTAAAACCAAGTCAGTTCCTGCAAAATGTCCTCAGTTTGCTAGTGAAATGCACATTCAAGGCCTCACTCTGCAGCGTGTGCACGAACACACACATGCACACCTGTTAAGAGGCTCAGAAGGTGCAGTGGCATCTGGGTGCCCATCCTCACTCATGGATATTTCATGTTGTGGAGCAGCAGCAGCCCACCGTTATCGAATGCAGCCTGTAGTGCGACACTTGGACTCACACCGGTGCTGCTCTGATCCAGTCTTCTGTTTCAGGCCAGCCTGTGCAGCAGCTCCTAGGAATGAGTCATGTGGCCTGGTCTGCCCTTCAGTAAAACACTGCTCTATAGCGCGGCGCCAGGATGAGCCGCAGGGTGGACGGCAGGCGTGATAAGGAAAGAGTTTTTTTTTTTTTTTAATAAAAGGTTTGCGGCAGTAGGACGGAAATAAACACTGAAGGTGAAGTGATGACAAAGTTACCAGTTTAAGTGCTTAAAGATTGATTTGGAGAGACTGAAAAACAAATTCAGGTTAGCCTTACATTTATAAAAGGGAGATTTTAAGCATTTTGAGGTTAAAGAAGGAGTGCACAGTGCGACAGAGGAATGGGATTGGAGGCAAAGGTGAGGTGAAGGGTAAAAACCACCTTCCATTGATATTAAACCATTAGTTTCTCTGTCATCTCTTGTTTTCTGCACCCATGGATAGGACCCCAGCAAAGAGATTGACACATCTTCTGTCTGCCACTTCGTATTAAGTGGGAACAGACATGGCTAGTCAAATTCAGATAGCCCTGGGGAGGGAGAGATTGGTGCAGCGTTCGGAAGGCTTTTATTAAATATAGCTGGCTGCCACGGCTTTCTAACGGCACTTAAAATAGACCTTCCACTCTGCAGTGCTCTCAGTGGAAATAGGATGTAGACCTAGAAGCATGAGTGATATCTAAATGTAATATTCTATCAGAACAATCATAAGAAAGAAGGCACACAGGGAGCGATTGTTTTTGTAGTATTGTCAAAATATTCGCATTACGCTATGTGACTTGATGATAAATGTTAAATATTGAGTCATGGCTGATAGAATGGAGCTTTTTTACTGTTTGATGTTAGAACGTTTATAAAGTTTATCTCCTTTTATGTGTATCTCTCAGCCCAGCCAGGAAATGAAGATGACCACCCTCCTGCAGACAGCTTCCTGCCTTCCGAAAGGGTGTTTTCCATCACCGCTGTGCTGCTGCTCATTCACAGGAGGCATGTTGAGTCTGCCCTGAGTAATAAAAGCAGTTTGGCCTGCATGTCTCTGCACATCAGGAGATCACTTTGTATGTTTAACTCTTCTGTGGTCAATCCTGGTAATACAGATTTATTACAGAAGGGACTTCTATGGTTGGGCTGCAAGCTTTTTTAATCATTTACGTATTTTTGCTGTTCTCCAGCAGCACACTCTTTTTTTTCTTTAAAAAAAGGAAAGAAAATGTATACTTGATATCGATCTATTGGCCAAGCAGCAGTGAATATTCTAGTAGGGCTTATTGCCACTACATGTCAATAAATCAGATCGTTAGCTAATAATCCCAAAGATAATGGTTCATTTTCCTAATCAAATCACCTCATTTGTGCGTACAAAGCAAGACATTTTGGCACAAACTGAAGCTTCCTTTCTGTTTGAATCTTCAAGTCTCAGGCACAGAATAAAGTAAAGTGACCTTAATTAATCAGCAAGAAACAAGAACAAAGTGTCCTATTTACTTTATCTACACATTTAGGGGGACTGAGGAGGACAAAAGCCTGAGCTTAACCAACCCAAGTGCACACAGAGTGGTTATAAAACACTAGAATTCACATGTTTTCAGGTGCATCCTTGAAAGTTTTGGCCTGTGACAGATTAATGCTTCCATCTTCTTCAAGAGTCAGAGGATGGACCCAGAATTTGGGAGAAAAACATTGTCTACATTGTGTTTATTGTCTACTGTGGCTGATTATGGGGGCTGATTACAGGCCTGCAGGAGTTCTTTACAGGAGCGGATGGTAATTACTGCTCAGCCACAGACCTACACAGGTCAACACCTATACACAGATACGCTGGAAATGTTTACATTTACACAACACCTATTGATGTGCGCTAACCTGCCGACCACGGATCTCAAAATAGACGACTGAGGACATGTTTTGTTTGAAATGGAAATGTGGTAATCTGGTTGTGTTTAGATAGCTTTTTAGAAGTATTTTATTCAGCAAATACACACTGAAGGTGGGATCAGCTCCAAATCCATCAAAGAACTGGTATTTTTTATGGGTTGGATTTTTGTTTATTTTAGTGTTTGTTGTTCTGACTTTTTATTCAAATGAGTTAAAAGTAACCTCACATCCCCAGGTTACCACCATTGTCTCTTTGGACCCTCCTCAAGTTCTCCACAGTTGTTTGAATACACATTCTCACTCCAACCTTGTCCTGATGTTAGACTACATAGATTCTAACAACCACTGGCTTAATTGTGTAAAACAATAAAAGATTAAAGTTTACATGACACTGAATCTTCCTTAGGAACCTTGTTTTGTGATTAACATATATAATCTCTTATAGTTCTCTATAGGAGCCTCCTGTAGGACCTCCCAGAGCCATCACGGAACACTACACAACGTGTACAAAACATTATAATGTAGCATTCTTCATTTATCTAAATACACTGGTGTGACCCCGACAGTTCCCTCTCTATACGTGCGCATCGTTTTGCTCTGCGCATAAATCTCCCCTGCTCGAGTATCCGAGAACGTAAATGCATTGCACAATGACACTTAGATGAGCTCATACACTCCAACGAGTAATAGAACTCTTCATTACGCATGCATAAAACAGTATGTGATGCACAGTGAGTCAATTTAGAGAGGCAGCTTGGTGCAGATGGCCATCGTCAGGATCCTGCACAGGTGGGCCACACGTCAGCCGCCAGAGAGGCCCACTTCTCCATCCCATAAAAATGGGACAATAGCAAGCTCCATAGGAGCTGGAGCTTCTCTTGAGGGATGGATGACAAAAACATGGTTGTACGTGTTGGTGTGTAGGAGTGGCGCCATTTGTCAGAGCTGTGTCTTAATGGCTCAGAGGCAGCAAAACTCTGACACACGAGCCGAGACCTTTAGCAGAACAGGCAGATGACACGCATCATGAGCACACAAACACAATTAATGGAGAAAAATGTTCGGACAGTTGGAGCGCCATGTTTACCGAATCTTTATTTAAAGCAAAAAGGTGAAATAATTAAGAAAAGCATCAAATTGTCAGCAGAGCTTTCTTTCTCCTGGTGTGCAGAGTTTTTGCAAAAACAGATTGGCCGGGTCAGTGTCAAAAGAGAAATGTGTAAATTGTTGCTACAGTGGAGCAAACTGTGAAAGCACTTTCCAGTGCTTCATTGCTATAAGTGGTCCATTAAAACACTTGACCTCCCACAGCAGACATGATACTGAGAGTGCTTGAATTTTCATGTTTACATTACTGGAAATGCATATAATATAGGCAGAGATACACGATCAGCATGATTTGGTTTAACATTAATGTACAATATGCATTACTATACACAGTGTCTAACATCTCAGTACTATGTCCTGACTTTTTATTTAATCTTGCTAGGTGGCTAATTGATTAGCTTGGCGTAGCTAGTAAAGATTGTCTTCCTATGTCTCCATTTGTTTTCCTTAATCTGGTCTCAGACCACAGAACTCTGAAGCGCTCCAAATTTAAATGAATCACAATGAAAATAATTGAATTACTAAATGTTCTTATTGGGCATTTGCAAGCACATATTCATATAATTTGTCTCCTTTTACAGTGTCCATCCTATTACTTCAGGTACTTGCTATTCTTGAAGTGGTTCACAGTTGGTTCTGGCTTTGACATGAACAAATTTTCACTTTTGCGAGACGTGTTTCTAATTATCACTATGGCAACATTTGGACTTTAACTGCTGGTTTCCCTGTCACACATTCGCAGGTAGACACGGTTCTGTCTCAGTCAAGCACAGAGTTACTCAACCATCCACTGCTAGCTTTCAATTACTTTTACACCTTCTCCTTTCTTCTTCTTTTATCTTTCCTTTGCTCTTTAAGAGCGTATGGTCCATCCTTATTTCTTGACCTCTTGTCTCTCTCCCTTCTACCAAATCCCTTTTCATCGCCGCATCTGCTTTTTCCCATCTTTCAACTCCCTTCTCACTAAATCCCTCATTTCCTGTCTGTCACCTCAAACTTGTCTCTGTCCCCACTTCGCCGTTCTCCCTTCCCCTTCACCGTGCCGCTGTGAATTTGCATTTAAACGCCTCTTCACTGGGTTACTATTAGTCCCCCTGATCTAGTCTAAACACAACAGCAAACACCCCTCACAAAAAAATAGAAAGCAAAAGCACAGGCATGCAGGCAGACACGCACATTGACCTTGCTCAAACGTGTAAACAGCGTTATTCCGACTACGTGTGAAATGATGACGGACACACAAAGTCAAATACTAAAACGTTCAGTTCAGAGTAAACAGCAGCGCACATCTGGAAGAGGATGGAGTGTCGGAGAGATGTCAGCACAGTGCGGACAATGCGTCAGTCAAAGCAAATGTCTCCCTGCGTCAATGTGTGTGTGTGTGTGCTGGCTGTGGGAGCGCTTGTGTAAGCATGTGTATTCACGTCCCTGAGCTGCCTGCTTAGGACAGGGTGCCGGTCAGCATCTAGATGGTGGACAAGAGGAAATGAAATATTGATCTCTAATAACACATTAGGGACTCGGTGGGTTGCACTCCGCTGTGTGTGCGTAGGTGTCGCACTTCAGCACACGTCTACCATGTCTGATCCTCCTGAGTCACTAATGGAGCTCCTGATAAACAGATTTAGGTTGCCAAAGATATGCCAGGCAGCACAACTGCTGTTTGGAAGTCAAGGAGATCCAGGACGTAGTTATTCAATTCTGGACCTGCATCTCCTTCCTGAGGAGAGAGGCACATGCTATCATGGTGGCTAGAAGGTGGGCAGGGTCTCCTCCCGACCCCCTGTGCTGGTTTAACCACCTGGGTCAGACCTTTCCTGGCTTGTGAGAGGTTCTACAGGTTCTGCTGACACTCAAGTGTGTCAGCAGCTGATAAAATGGAAAATAAGCCGCTTATAGCCAGATGTATTCTATTTTTCTTATTCTATAGCATATTTATTCCTGTCTGGGAGATGCAGAGGTCTTTACGCTGGTTCAGTGAAAGAAAAATCATAGAGGAAACCACACGTGCTACACAGCTAATGATCATTAGCAAAAGAATATGACTTGAACAAGGTAATAAACCAGATAAGCAGATCAACGTTATTTTTGCTAAACGTGGGCTTCTAAGACTTTTTATAGGCTGCACATGTACAATAGCGAACTGTTATGGTTTTGTATATTTTCAGTCGTTAAAAGGACCACTATGTAATCCAATAAGCCTCCCTTTGGTTTATTTTGCGTAATCTGCTCTAAATAAAGGTTTAATGTGTTTAATGGCTTCCACCTGCAGCAGTGATTATCAGAGGTTGGGAAACGTCTGGCAGTTGGATCGACCATATTCCTGATCCTGATTGGATTTATATTTAGCAGGACAATCTCATCTATTTTTTGTGTGGCTTTCGTGCCAAAAACCTTTGTAGTAGGTTAAATCAATTGTTTTGAAAGCTTCAGTCGGTGTTCCTTGCCACTTACAGCATTTCTATGTGTAAATATACACACAGCCATGACTATAGTTTTGTAACAATATTATCACTAAGATTATTCAATTACTATAAATCTGTATACCAGTACATGAAGCACATATCCAGCAATTATTTGTATAGTTATTTAATGAACTGATATAAAAGCTTGCTATATATAAACTACAGGCCTGCCAGAGGAAATCAATATTCAGTCTTGAAAGCACTGCTCACCAGTCCAAGCCTTGAACTTTAAACCCTAACAGTCCTACACTGATGCACTAATTATCAATAATTATACTTCATGTCATCTCTGATATTTAGTTTGGATTTAATAAATGCAGGAGCTATCAAAAATCCATACGGACACAGGGGTTCTGTGAGTTAAAGATCTTTAAGGTCAACAAGAGGACCTCGTGTAAGACTGCGTGCACAGTTCTAAGGGGGAAAGTAAAGTAGCAGTTTAAGTCTAGTTTGCAGAGACGAGTACAGAGCTCGCTGCACTCTGTGTTCTCATCATCGAGTTCAGCCATTCATTGTGCTTGCGCGTGTGTGTGTGTGCGTGTGTGGAGGGGGGGGCGGCTCTGCTCTGTATTCACGTCTTGTGCCGATTGTGCTCTGAATGATTCTTCCAGGGTAGCGAGGGACTGAAAATAAAAGAATGGGAAACGGAGAGCAAGAAACAGAGAATGAAAGACGGAGCGAGGAAAAGATGGGGAAGAAAGGCCGCCGTGGTGTGAAAGAGATGGAAGCAAAGACGAACGCGGGGATTAGATGGGGTGAAGGAGGATTGGAAAACTGCATGTGCCGGGTATTCTCCCCATCAGGTGCAATGCGGAGAAGGCGTTAAGATCTGCTGAATTTGCTTACCCAGTGTGCGATGCTTGGAAAAACCCAAACACATAAACCTTTTTGTCAGATTAAAAAACCTTCAAGGTGTTCGGAGCGATAGCCATTAATGGCGTGTGGATTTGATCATTTACTGACTCAGATTGAATCAGCGCTTGTTGTTTCCCTGCCACCTTTCTTCCTGGACCACTTCGCAACATCAGACACACAGCTAAACACTGATTTGCAGCGAAGCATCAAACTCTTCTATCGCAGAAATAAGTCCTGATGAAGAGTCATTTCCTCAGAACTCTTCATAATTAGCTAAGGAAGGACAAGAACACCCAGATCAAAACAGTGAACATCGACTGGCTGGTTAAGAATATGTCTGTTGTCCGGGCTGCTTGCAGACGCGTAAATTAAAAAAGCAATACCTAGAGGTGCGAGGCGCTTAATGACATAGAGACAATGTTTATGTGACACAGAAGTGTGCTTAACTTCTGTGCATCGTTGCACAGGAGAGCCTTTTGATTGCGCTCATGAAAATCAAACAATAAAGTAGTCAAGGGGTAATAAATGTGCATGTAGGTCACACTTTAAACCACCATAGTGAGGATAAAAGAGCTGAATGAGCCTCTATTTCCCATCTTTAAGTTTGTAAATACCCTTTTAACTTTACAGTTTGGTTTGTCTTTGTATTTTCCAAGCTGGAAAAGGTCAATTGTTTAACATTTCTTCTAATTAAGAGCTCATCCCTGAGGAGATGCGGTAAATTAAACCAATATCATTTAACTTCATTTGGATTTATCTTTAATAATGTCTCGTACAGCAGCTTCTCATTGGACTGATGCATAAGAAATGCTGCAGCAAACCCAACGACACCAAGGGAACGGGGTCCAGCTTTAGCATGTGCAGGAGCAAAGGCTGTCCTCAGCCACCCGGAGTCCAAGTTAGCAAGAAGGGGACAACACAGTGAAGAAGGAGGTGCACAGTCAAGTGGAAGCAGCCAGATATATACCAGTACAGTCTTATCTATTGGGATTGGGGTGCATGGATGACATATGCGTCCATTCTTCTCCTCTTTCCATCCTTTGCCCTGCCCAATCTTCCAATTCCCTCCTCCTTTACCTGGCTCACCATCAGCAGGTCAGCTTCCCCAGATGAGCCTGGTTCTGCTCAAGGTTTCTTCCCAGTAAAAGGGAATTTCTTCCTTTGCACCATTGCCTATTTTGGGGTCCGGCTCTAGGTTTCTGTAAGGTACTTAGAGGCAACTGTGATTGTCACAGAGGCTATATAACTAAAGTTGAATTGCTTAAGCTAGTGCAAGACTCTAAATGACCAACCTGCTGAATGATGGGAAAAAAACAAAAATTCCTGTCAGCCAAATATCTGCTAACATAATTTCTGTCATATCAGTTATAGAAAAAGCAAGACTTGCATTTCTCGGTGTGTATGATACACTAACTTCGATATATATCATATAACAGTCATCAAACTGGATTCATATAGACTTTAGGCTCTAATTCATTTCTCAGGCAGCTGGATCCTTGGTTCATTCATCAAAGGCCACTTCCTGTCCTCTTTCTCTCCCACCGGAACCAATTTTTTTCCTAACCTCTTGAATTCTGGCACCCATAGCTCTTGCGTGGAGACAAGGACTGTTTCAGCATAATTAGTCCGTAGAAGGCAATAAAGTCAGTGACAAAAACATTTCCTTATCCAGGATGGTCTGTAAATTTGGCCTGCACCGATGGAGGCACTGAGGGAGGAGCAAGCCAAAGCAGGGGTATAGTGGAGGGAGACGATAACTTATGAAAGAGTGAGGAAAAGATTAAAAAGTTTTGTTAATTAGCTTGAACTGTTTAGGGATCCAGAAGAATGAGTAGGGTGGAGGGGGGAGGCAGAATTATAAAGAAAAGGAAGAAAACAATGACAACGAGTGACCTTATATGGGACAGGGAGTGGACAGACCATTAAATTATTATTAGGACCAATATTTACTAGTTTCATGATGAAATGAGAAAGACATGAAATGTGAGCCTTCCCAGGAAAATGTGCTGTTTTATTGTCATTGAAAAAAAATTCAGAAGTTTATGATCAACTTCGTTGTTTATTGAAAGCCAAAGTGAAGATCAGTGAAAATTGCTTAGCAGTTAGCTTGTTCGAGGCTTTGCTTTTTCCACTAGCACTATGTGGTTGTTCTCAGTAAAGCAAACTTTTATTTTTGGAACATCATATTTGTCAAAACCATGCTGGCAGTTCTCTGTTGTTCTACATGAACACACACACAGTAGCTACAGGAAACCTGATGCCCTCTTATGAAATCACACAGCTGTTCAATAGATTGTTTTGAAATGTCTCCTGTCGTGCGATCTGAGAGCTGTTAGGACTTGCGTGAACAATTTCCATGCAATACACGCCGCCATAAATATTGGAATGCTGCCCCCCTCCCCGAAAAAAACAGTGTTCTCTGGAAAGATATTCATCGTGATGACTGTCTGTCTTCCTGCATGTGTGGGCGTCTCCATCTTCTGTTCGTCACTTGGGATGATGAAGTTTGACGGGAAAAGGTCTTTTACTGTGTGTCACATTCTCCTGAAAATGCCAGGGAGACACTGTGAAGATCACTGCTGTCCAATAAATATTTACTCAGCCTTATTAACGAGTCATTTTGTCGAACACTCGCGGGCTGATTTGGACCCAAATGTTAATTAGTTTGGATCACATTTCTCACCTCAAACCGCCCTTCGTGATATCGCGCGAGATGGACAAACAAAATGACGTCCTGCTGCCGCTGGCACATCACGATGGGGAGGCCATTATTTATATCCAAATGTAGTTTCACATTGCCACCAAAAATTTCATCTTTTTAAACATAATACAAATAATATCAGTGTTTCACGCATCAGGGATTTAGAATGATGAGGTAGCAGAGAGGGCACTAAAAGGGGTTTGATGATTTAGCGCCAGTAGAGGGGAATAATTTCCTTTTTGTACCAAATGTTTAATTCAGGTTGTGCCATCCTTTGTTTGCGCTCATGATCATGTTTGTTTTTCCTTGCTATCCCTGGCATTCTACCTGCTATCTCCGTTTGTATTTTGTCAGTGTCGTCCTTTGGAAAATGTTTACCCCTGTTAGTAAAAGGTTAAAAGGCATGTTTTGGCATGTTTTAATCGTTTTCCATTATGGTTTGTAGGTACCTTTAAAAGTAATGTTAAAAAAAAGTGTTTTGCGAGTCTGTCCCGGTTCCAGATTAGCTAAATTAGTCAGGCTGGAACTCTTCTTATATTGGCATTAATGTGCGCAGAAAAACATCTGAAGAGGAGAAATAGAACTCATATTCCCTTTCTGACATCATATTTTTATCTTTGGTCGCAAGACGTTCACAACTGTCCTTGCATCCATCTCACAGTGTGATGTAAGACGACCGTCAGAGCCGTGACCAAGGACAACTCCACATTTTTGCCGCATGATGTTCAATTTTCATCCTGGACAGCACAAGACAGCCTTTATGGTCCTTTACACAATGCTTAAAAAATCTTAGTAATTTCTTACCAGCTCAGTCAAGAGCAGCTCTCAACGCTATCATTGCTGTTTAACTTTCACACCAGCAGAATAGACAATATTTGTGCTTCCTGCTGTAGCCATGCCCACCCCAAATCCCTGACCAATCAGACAATAGTTCTCTATTGAAAAAAAAAAATAGAATAGAAAAAAGTTCTGCCTGGATGAGACCTTGAGAACAGGCTTTTAGAACTCCCAAATTTCTTTCATTGAGTATTTGACGGTCTTTTAGGATTTTTCGTGGGTGTTTTCATGGATTTTAATTAAAACTATGTTGTATGTGGCCTTCAGCCTTTGACGACACCTTCTTTACTCAAGATACTTTTAAGTATGAACACAGTTTGGCAAATAAACTGTCTTATTTTTTTCTTTTTAACCATCTCACACAATTAATGTCTGTTAGCATGATTGCCATCCAGTGATGTTTGAGTCTGGCTTTATTAGCCAAGATACAATATTGACTGCCACCAAGTTTGTAATTACCTGCAATAAAGTTCATCATCTGTGCTTTAATTACCCGCTATGAGACGTTAAATTCTTCCATTTCAAACAGGGCACCATAAAGTAGTACATAAACAGTTTTGATTCCAGTGGAACTGTCATTTAACTGAAGTTCACAATCGTTTGTTTCAGCTGGATACCAGGTCAATCGTTCATCAAAATTCACCAACACTTTAAATAAGGTTAGAAGTAAAAGGCTGCTATTTCTTTTTTGAATTGTACCTTGGTTCCAAAAAACCTTTCAAGTCTCATGGGGATTTTTGCCAAGATATTCAAAATATGTCATATTTTCAAGGGAAAATACACCAAATTATGTAAACATGAATAACCAATGTGTAATCTTAGATTTTAAGATCATCTGAAAATAAGCAATAGAAATACATGTGCATTAAACTTGAAACAGAAAAACTGTAACCATTAAATTGGAGCTAAAAGATTAATTGATTCAGTTTGGGTTCATTACAGAGTAGACGAGCACAGTACAGAGAGCAAAGGCAAGTGTGAGGGGCGCTGAGTGCTGTACCGTACTGCGGGTAATTTATACACTGCAGGAACATTACGGGTGGGTTCCTAATTATTTTAATCCTCTGATACATCAGCGCTATCTGAAAGTAATTGACCTTTTTTGCTGTACACCTTGAAGATGTTTCACACTCAGGATGAGTCCTGACCTCAAACTAAATTTTTACTGTTAATGTGCAGCTCATCTCACTTCTTTTCGTGACAATGTGATGGTTTGGCAGCAGCACAACTCTTTCGGACACAAAGCTATTGTGCAGAATTGAGAGGAACCTCAGGGATAAAACATAACTTTATTAGTCCAAACTGTGTTTCTCTATTAGATCCTGTCAGGATGGATGGATCCATTTTGTCGTGAGTGATTATGGCGGCCGATGAGATTTAAGGCTCACGTGATGATTTCACTGTAAATGTAGATGTAGTGTAAATTGTTTGACATGATCATTTCCATTTTTTTGAATTTGATAAGTATGTTTCCTTTCAAATGACTCCCACAGATCCAAAGGCATCACAGAGAGCCTCGTTATGGAACCTGTTTAGTCGTAGAGAAGGCCTAATATTCATTTTTAGTGCTAAAATTACAATAAATTTACTCACCCATCTTTTAAATTAGCAACTTATATGCATTTTTCAGCATTTATGTTGATTTTGTATGTTTTATTGATAATTCTTACCTCCCTTGGAATAAAACTATTAATGAACACTTCAATAATGTGATTTTCCTTTAAGGGGTAAAAAAAAGTATTGGTGTAAAATACCATAAACTCTGACCAAATCATACAAAAAGGAAAACTTCTGGTCTTGCCCATTAGGAGTGCAGGTTTGGGGGGGAAGTGTTGAGTCCACATGCTTGTTAGACCTCAAGGATTTAGTATATTGAGGACAGTTTCCAGGGAGTAACACTGAATATAAATGGAGCTTTTGTTTGTTTACACAAAAACTCCGCAGGGCACCTCTGAAGGCAAAATGCACAAATCCAAATCTAATCAAGGACTCATATTTAAGTGAAAGCACCTCAGAGGAAAATTAATTTCTTTTAAGATAAGAGGAAGCTTTCAAATTCATTTCATTACAATTATAATTATATATACATATTATAATTATTGTGAGTTTAAGCTCTATCGTATGAATGATGTATATCTATCTGATTTATAGTAACTTTTAAAAGTGTGTGCATCCCAATGATGCCTTTATGTATGTTCGGCTTAATTGAGAATTTCTACTATATAGAAATAGCAGACATCATTAGTGTTTGGAGACCTGAAACTGTATTTGTGTACATTTTTATGAAGTTTGCCGACCTTATGCAGGGACAGTCGCCAGCTTCTTTGAGTTGTTGTCCCACTCAAATGAACTGGGAGCTCTCGGTAACATTAGGCATCGATTACGTCTGAATTTGTCACAGTTTTTCTTCCAAGAATCATTTCACTCACCTGCTCGGAATCAGTAATCATCCCGGTATTTAAGCTCCTGCCTCCTGTCCCCTCTCTGCCAGATTATCTTCAGCATTCATGCAAGTCATTCCAGTGTTTTCTTACTGACTGATCACCGGTACCGACCCTGCCTGTTATTGACATCCTGCCTCACCTCTGTCCTGGTAAAGACCTCTCCGACCCCGAGTTTAATGCGAATGCCCTCTAGGTTCCGTTTGCTCATGGCCGGACAGTTTTCTGCTGCTCGGTTCGCTCCGACGGCTCTCCTGGATCACCTTCCTGAGCATGCCGCATTTGGGTCCGATTGCTCTGCCCCTTACAGAATTCTAGTTATCTTTGTCATGTAGCGTTAAAAAGTTGCCAATCTGTTATTATAAACATATTCCAAACCTGCCATGTTTGTATTCTAATCACTTTACACTATACAGTATGTCTCTTACACACACAAAGGAAGAGATAAGTCTTAGACAGAAAAGGGTCTAATTAACACAATAAAGCTATCAACTGTCCAGCTGACTCAGCAATAGCTATTATTAAGGTAAAGAGTTGGGCTGTGTGTGTGAGTGTGTGTCTGTCTGTCGTATTGCAGTTTCTCACGCACTTAGCATTCGTAATTCAGGAGCAACACTGATATAACAAAGGGCAAGCAGAGCTTTTGTTTGAGTTGATAATTGATGATTGAAATGGCACTAAAGAAATCTTAGAAATGTATTATATAGAAACAATTGTATGGATAATATAGAAATATAGGGAGAGGTGGGCATTCATTCTGGGTTAAAACTGTGGAAGGTGTGAGTCAGGAGGGAGAGAAAGGCATGATTTCACAATGTTCTGTGGCTTCGAACTGTACATTACGTATCGCAGTAATAGACAGTAGGCGACATGTGTAAAGAGCTGGCAGAGGCATCAACGTCACCAGAGAAAAGATGGGGCCAGCAACAAGCCGTTTCCTGGCATTGAAAGAAAAGCAAGGAAGAGAAACCTCTGTTTGTTTCTGTTTCTTCAGAGCACGGACATCAAATAATATGCACAGATATTTGAAAATGAAATGTAAATATAATCTGTTGCATTTTATTACTGTGGGGAAAAGAGGCATCTTTTTAACAGATTAGTGCATTTTTTTATGATTCTTATTCTGAGAAACCCCAAAACAAACAGTTTTATTTTATTGACTCTGTTAAATCATCTCTCCTACAGCATGAGAGGGCAGAAAAATAATAATGTCACAATAATCATACTAGTAATCTACTACCGAGGACATGTGGCCGTTAATACAAAAATCCTGATCGTGTCCTGACAATAAATGTTACTTTTATAAGGAAATGCGGACAAGTATGACTAACTGGAGAATTCAAACAAGGGTGTAATGGATACTATATAAAAAGGCTTTCTACAAGCAAAGTCAGGACACTTTTGTATATCATGGCCCCACAAAGGACTGGTTAAAGGGTCAAGCCATGGTTTAGGTCAAGGTTAGAATTGGGCTGAGCTTAGGGTCGGGGTTAGAGGGCTAGTTTGAATGGTTAGGGTTAGGCTAGGGACCTGGATAAGGCATTTTTTGGTGAAAAGCCCCGACAAGAAAGAAATTCAAGTTTGTGTGTTTGTGTGTTATGGGCATCACCCTCAAGGAAGGAAAATAGTTCCTGCAATTGTTCCTGCAGAAGAGAGAGGAGTGAGGCATTGACACTCTGCAGAGCCTCCACTGCAGACAGCTGAACGCGAGGTGAGCTCAGAAGTGGAGGTTCACCGGATCAAATAGACACTGAACAAAATGTCTTCTGTCTGTTCTGTGGTGGGAACGACAGCTTTATTCTCTGCCAACGCCTCAGGATTAAAGTCATTACACTGTAATAATCCCACTCTGCCACGTTTATTTTCTTATGCTTGATGCACAAAGTCATTTATAACCATGAAACTCGGGCTACGAACATATGCTGGATATAAGACAATTCAGCTGCATAAAAAAAACTTTCTCCGTTTTAAAAGTCCAACTGGGTTTTTGTTGTTCAAATGCTATTAGAGCAAAGGCTCATCTTGTTATTGGACAAAATTTTGATGATAGTAATTACACAAAAAGAGGATGATAGTGTTATGATTTTGAGAAAAAAGCATCAGAATATAACTGAAACCAACATCACCCCATGTACATTGCACGTTTAAGAAAAAGTGCGTATTAGCATCGACAGGATTGAGACGCTCTCTGCGTAGAAATATGAAAACCAAGGAGGCTTTTACATGTGCTAATGAGACGTCAAAGCCAGGTCCAGTTCTTAAAGCTACAGTGAACTCTATAGGGACTCTTCAGCCAAAGGTTCTTTCTAAAGAGTGCACGTTTCGGTTCATGCATGTGCAAGTTAATGCATGTCACTGTAGTCGGTATGTTTTACAGGCTTCAATTTATGATTTTTTTATATTATTGGCGTCACTGCAGGCATGATGTAAGAAGATTAGAGGAAGAACAGCTGTAATAGCAAATCAATTAGTATAAGCTGCTGATGTCAAATTTGGCCAAACTCCAGAAGTACCACTCCACTTTCTCCCCTCATTTAATTTGTCAACACTGACTCTGTTTTGAACTGTAGGGGAATGGAGAGCTGTAGGACCCCATACAACTTGTGTAATGAGCGCATAGGGCCAAACGGTTGCAAATGATTTGCTGCATAAATTTGCATGTTAGTTAGCGCAGCTGAATTGTTAAAAGAAATATCTCTCAGAAGGATTCATATTAGAGTTTCATTAAGGTGGAGAGACGTAAGTTGTCTGGGTAATGGATTCATCAGCACAATTGAATTTCTTCATTATGTCATATTGATTAGTGCAGACACAAGTGGCTCTTACGTACGGTTTTTAAACCATCTGGTTGCCGAGGCGAGATTGCCTTGGTCGATCGTCGTGGCAGCTTCATTCTCCTGATGGTTTTGCAACCATACAGCCAGTGTACCTTTATTTTAAAAATCATCTTCACTTTCAGTCTTTCTGTAGACATTTTAATAGTATGAGGCTTCTTCAGTGGTCCGCCATTACATGGGAGCATTTTAAGACATTTAAAGAGTTGAAGTCACCACACAGGCTGTAAGTGATGTATACAATAAAAAAGATACTGTCAATATTGATCAGATGAACAGTGGAACTGAGTGTAAATTGATGGTTTAAGCTTGTTCTTCTTCGGGAGGACTTGCATAGACATAATCAGGCTCTGTATTATATTACTAACCCTAAAAAAAATGTTTTTTACACCTAAACAGCCCTTTGAAGTTGTGAGGACTGGTCAAAAATGTCCTCACTTTGCTGGTAGAATGCATATTTTCATATTTAATACATAACATGACACACACACACAACACCAAAACATTTGACTATAATAGTCGAACCCTAAACACCCACAGGGACCAGCGTCCGCTGGGAAATAAATCTAAAGTGAATATATCACAGAGACATTAATATCAAAAGCACAGTTGCGCTGCAACACCCACACACACAGAGTAAGTCACAGCCTTTGAAACAGTCAGTTATAAAGCAACAGCATGTTTTTTTGCAGCTGAAAGCTTTTTTTGTCTTTAACTTTGACATTGCACTCTCCGTTAACATTAAACAGACCAGAAGGTATCGTGACAGTCTTAAAAGTCGCGATTGCTTCGCAATATGCACCTGCTGTCATGGTTTGTACGATTTCCATCATTGTACTTTGATAACACCGAATATGCTTTGTATTTTTGAGGGATTTATAAATGATGTCAAATAAAGGCAAACGTTTGAACTGGAAACCCAGATTTTAGCTGCTACAATGACTTTACTGGTAATGAAAAAGTTAACGGTTTTTAGTAGCTGTTTATACTCTGAACAGTGAATATAGTTACCATATTATTTATTTTAAATAAATGATAATGATTGTGATACCTTCATCACGTACAAGTAAACGCTCGAGGTAAAAATGGGAATTTCAGCTCATGTAAGTATTCATTTACTTTATTATGCCAGTGGAAACAAATCCAAATATTTCATTTCCTGCAGTCATGTGTTCAGTCAGTTGAGTAAAGTTGCTCTATTTGTCTTTGGGCTCCAGCTTTCTCAGAAATACTTAATGATAATAATGAATGAATTCTTCCGTTTTTCCTGGTCTCCAAGTCTGGCAAACACACACAGAGGGACTCAGCAGGGGACGAGACATTAAGCTGCAACAATTCAAATGTGGCTTAGCGTCTTTGTCAACAGCATGTCACTCGAATAAAACCCCTCTGAGACGGAGGGACTTTACGGACCTCCTCTTTGCAGGGACGCTTGGATTTGTCTAACAATGCCATCGTTTTAAGTTTTTTTAATAGAGAAAGGAGCGAAGCGTGAAATAAATTGTTATCGATTTATAAATGCATTTCAACAAATGTTGACTTTACACTAACATAATCACAGGATGTAATGTGTATTTATGCTCTTGCAGCCAGTCAGAACTGCCTCAAAGCTACACATTAGACAGCAAAGGAAATGTAATTTAGACCTGACAGACAATTATAAAAAGTAAATCAAAGCCTTACACAAATCACACTTAATCCAAAATAATTATTTGCTCGAGGACTGTTTTATTGCTAGGTATTCTCATTAAGCCCTAACTAATGCTGGATTGAAGTCCTCTTCTGCTGGATCATCATCACCATCATCTTTCCCCACTCCTTAGACAGTATGGACAGTTCTCTGTGTGTCTCTGCAGCGCTCAGTTCCTACAGTACTTTATTCTATGGTAATGAGAAAAAAAAATGTATTTATTGGTTAAAATTATTTTATCTCAGATTACATTAGCGATTACATCTATTTAATGTGCCATTACATTCCAATGCTGTTGGGGGCGCAATAGCACCCAGCACTGAGCTTAAAGCCTGTATATGTGAACCAGTACTGGTAGTCTGTATTTGCCAACCACCATGATAAACGGTTGACTGTGTGTTGGCGGTGTATAGTTTAATTTTCACCATCGTGTTTGGTGTGTTCACACTTGTCTTCTGACGCTGTTTCTGATATCAGACCCCCTCCTTTTTGATTGGCTGCAGCACGCACACATTTGCAGTTGGGATTCAATTGTAATAATTGTATTTGTAATTCCAATTCTCAGACCAACAGACTGAGACAACTGCAGACCTTTGTAACTTAGACTGGGAATCATGGGGAGTATCTGTTAAAAAAGTGTGTGTCTGTAGCTAAAGATAAAAAAGTGACCAGAGGAGAACTTCATGGAGCCTAGTTCCCTCCTAAAGTCAACGATACCAACTGGTATTGAAGCAGATGTATCATTAAAAAAAAACACCTCACTTTTTCAGTGCTTTAGTACATACATTCACATTTCTAGAGTGCCTCCTCACCCGCATGTGTCACTAGCTCATTAGAATTTAAAGGAATAGAAGAATCCAAGTGTAGAATCCAAGTGTGATCCTTCAGTTTTTTCAACTAAAGCGTGTGAATAACATTTTATTTAGACATCAAGGAACCATGTTAACTTGCAGAAAAGCAAAATATGCCACCTTTACTTGATTCTTGGTGGACCGACTCTGTAAGGACTGGATGTTCAACAGCTTCCCAATCAATTCTAAATAAATGTTCAATCGCTAACAAAAAAAATTAAAGCTGACAAGGACTCCACATCATGACATATTAGTGCTGAAGTTGCTTGGGTGATGTTGATTAGTATCCTGGAGAATAAACACTGACGCATGCAGGAGTCAGAGATGAGTGCGTGAACAGCGTTGCGCTTAATACGGCACAGTTTCCTAGGGGATAATGGCCGGGGGGAGGAGCTTAGGCTGGAGAGTATAATTTGGTTCCAGCGTGATCTTTTCGGAGGACAAATGCTTTTTCAAGTGTAAGCTAAATGTTGCTTGAAATTCAATGACCCATTAGTTTCTGTGAGCAAAATTTAATATGCATTAAAAAGATTTAAATAAACACATGGGGGGAAAAAACGTGTAAACGGTGTTTACACGAACGGAACAATGAGGAGAACAATCTGCGATCTTATATGTTTGACAAAACCCTATTATTCAAAATGGGATGTGTCATCCACTGAGAAGGTTAAATTCATTACATACTTAGAAGCAAAATCACAGTATTTCACCTAAGTTAGAGCCACAGAGGATGAGGCAATAAAGTCAGTCATTAAATAGGGATTTCAGCAATGAAATTAGTTTTTGTGCAATTACGACACTACCCTCTCAGGAAATTATGACGAGACGCACACATACACACAAATAGGACGGCTCACAGCAGGCGGGCACACTCACCCAAGGCACGTGCATGATCGGGTGGAGTTGGTTGTTAGTACCTTGTCATCACAGGAAACTGTTGTTAATTAAAAGTGGATGTGATATTTATTTAATTAATTGGTGAGACATCCACCCGCACGCCAGCAGACCACTTTCCTAAACTTCATTAGCGTGATACAACCGTCACAGCCTCAAACACACCCGCTACGACAGCGTGTTTCTGTGGACTTTAGCATGTGCAAAATTCTTCTCCAGACATAAAAAGTGCCCCCGTATAGACATCCTCGTATGTACTTGTGTGGACAAATGTGCGTCTGTCTCTCCAGGAGTCATGGAGACGCACGGTCTTCTGCATCTGCACACCAACGTGTGAAGGTCCTTCGATTGGGGATGTCAAAGGTTACTGCCTACGCAGCAATTAGAGGTGATGGAAGAGTGTGTGTAGCTGAAACAGATGGCATGCATTCATGGCAGTATGATGGTTAAGAGGTCTGGAAAGCTCCTCTTCCTATCTGTCCATCCCTCTCAATCAAACTTTCTTCAGCAATTTATTTCTCCCCGCATGTTCTTTTGCTCACCGACACAAAGCCTCCCTAATCGGTGCATTCAGTTAAGACACAAGATCCGCAGCTGCTGTGCAGGTCTCGTGTCATTTTCTCCTTTGCTGAAAGGAACCCTATAATCACACCGTAATAAAGCACAAACAGAGTTCTACACAAAACAGTCCATCCCTGCTCAGAATAGAGACGCCTTCTTTTCTATATGTTCTGCTTAGCTTACACGGGGAAGCTCTGTTGGATCGCCAATGCAGCCAAGAATCATAACACCTCAATTGCAAACTTGAAATATTAAAACTACCCTTCTGGTATGAAAAAAGTATCAAAACTCCCAAAATACATATGAGATTTGGTCCAATACCGCCATTCCCTTCTCCCTCTGTGCTCCAGTTTCTTTTCAGAAGAGATTGAAAAGTGTCTTAGAGTCTTCTCCCTCATTTCTACGCCTGTCAAAGATCTCTTTAGTTTAAAAAAGGGAGAGGAGTGCTAAGGAGGGTTGGTATAGATCAAACACTTTATAATATAGTCCAATGAAGCTAGGAACTCCAAAATACCATTACCAGCAATGACACGCTAGCAAATCACCATCAGAACCTCCCTGGCAGCTTTTAAGGGTACCGACTTTGCTTTTCCGTGGAAAAGAGAGCATTCGACAGTTAAGGGGTGTGGCACAAAGAAAAGGAGCCTGAGAAATAGAGTGATCGAGCAATGGAAGGAGGGGGAGAATTGGAGGAGACTTGAGATAAGGTATAAAAGATGAGAGGTAATTGCCTCTATTATAGAAAAGAGGGGAAAGACGGGGGCGTGAGTGGAGGGAAAACGAGCCTCGATAATAAAGTCACACTGTCCAGCTTTAAAGGTCAACTGTGAAGTTTTTGCAGCTGTGCACCACTGTACGAACACCCAACAGCACCATACAAAGGTGGCAAAAAGCTTGTATTTTTCTAATTAAGTATTTATTTATTGAAGTAAAGAATTCATCAAATGGCTGTTTCCATTACAGGCTCTTTTTCCTTTAGACACTGTTCCTGTTTCAGTCAAGGTTTTATTTTTAAATCAATCCTTGTGTTTTCAAAGTTGTATCCATAAATAACGTCATTTTTGCTACCTAGTCAACCACCAGCCTCTCCAACACTGACTTATCTGTATCGCCTCATTATCGGCCTTGTATCGCTGATTCCTGCATGCGTAAGTGGTTAACCTGAGTTCGCATCACGCCCCTCACCCTCAACCCCTCCTTTCACTTACAACACCCAAAGGAGGCTCATCAGCATGTTTTTTTTTTCTTTTATCTGCCCTCAATCTGCGCCGGACCACTCAGCCACCACCATATCTTATCACCTATCGCTCCAGCTTATTTTCCTCTTTAGTTTCAAGGATGGGCGCGTCCTTCGCTTCGCTCATCACTGCATCATCCCATCCATACATCTTACTCCAGGTTTTACCCCCCCCCCCTCCTTCCATCATCCACTTAACCTTGTCCCACCTTTTTCAATACCAATTTCTTCCTCTTTTTATTCGGTCGCATTTAAATCTTACCTTTGCCTCTTTTCTTTCATCTGTCTCTCAGCTCTGCTATCCCTGCCAAACTTTGCCCTCCTTTTCCCCTCTTTATTTAGCTGCAGCGCCTTTAAGCTTTTCCCCAGCCACCCTCCACCTCCACCCCACCCTCTCATCGCCTGCTCTCATGCCCTCCTCTTTCTCCCATCCCATTTCTCCCTCCCTCTCGCTACCTGCCACAGTGCAGCCAGTAAGGCTCTCCGTTAGATAAGCAGCCCCAGTGCCGAGTCATCGGGTTCCTGACAAGATATGGGTCCGTGTGTTCAGGCATGACCCACAGCCCCACAGTTATTGAACTTGTCAGAGAGAAACTGGATGTTTGAGGCCCAAACTGGCTGCTGGCTGAAAAAAGAAGACTTGCAAAGGGGAACATTTAAAGTATGACTTGTTTAGACGCAGTGGACAGGTTTGACCTTGACCACGTCAAGCGTGCCGCCGAGAGCTGTTGAGTGGCTGAAGGCAGCAGAGAGAGAGAGAGAAGAGACTTGGTCTGAGACTAAAGTGTGGGCACTCCCTTCTATGCACAGAGACAAAGAATTATCTCAAATTATAAATTATAAAAGGAGATGACAGATAATAGCCCATAACCACAAATATAACAAGGCTTGCTCGTGTACAAAATAATCACGCATACGTTTTATATTAGAGAAAGTCATCATCATTCTCCCAGAGAACACATTCACCAGTGCACATTCACTCCTGAATACCTAATCATCCGCCCACTTACAAGCACACACACACGCCTGCACACACACCCGACTCCCCGTGGGCCCAGTGGCACTGCGTTTGTCTTGGAGTCGAGCTTGTGGCTCTTACCAATTAGCAGAGCAGAAGAGACAGATTTAAAATGTGATGACACCATGGTGTTTTCATCCCACAGGCCAGCAAGGCCCCAAAATCACAGATCACAAGTGCTCAGATCACATCAAAGTGCTAATGCGGACTTAGACAACACACACATGTGTTCACACACACACAAACGCAACACACACTCACTTACCTCTGCATATATGCAAGCCGTACACAGACACTTGAAGTGCAGCGATGCACAAATTCTCCATTAATAAAGTCGTGCTATGAATGTAGCAGCCTGCAAACAAGAAAGATTAATGGACAGATTATTATTATAACACACACAGCTTTTAATACTATGTATCATATTTATTAATTACATATAATATGGAAGTAATAATTGCTTTTAACCTTTTGTTCTCATCGTGCCTCTGACGTTTTCTTGTGAGGAACAGCTTGGCTGGGCTTTTCTGATGTAGCTAATCTATTATTGATTGCCTTTTAGATATAGTGTATGTCTGCTTCCTTTTCCATAACCGATCCTGCGCATCTACACTTAAAAGTGCTTCTGAAAAACAGCTGATTTGGTTGGGCTCTGCGTTGCGAGCGAGGGTTTATGGGGAAGGCGAGCACAAACAAACAAAAACAACAACGAACAAAAAATGAACTTGTTTGTCGTGATATATCTGTTTAGTGGGTCCTGCAGTTGTGGTTAAAAATGTTTTTTTGTGCAATAATGCTCAAGGGCAACTATACGAGTTTATCAGGCTGCAAGAGAAAGAGCTGATGTTTTTTATGCTGAAAAAATTGGAACATCTATCTATCGAATGACATGTTTGTATTAGTCAACATTACTTCACAAAACATATGTGCTTAGCTTGGAAATTTTACTTGTGGTTCTAAGGTACAAAGAAATGAAATAAAACAGTAGGACAGTTGCTAGACCCTTTATTGCATGTTGTTGTAAAGTCTGATTGGTCTCACCAACATATACACCGAAAACCACAAAAGGAGGCAAAAAGAGAAGGAAAGCACTCCGTGCAGATGCTCATTGACTGTGAGTGTTATATTTATTCATGAATTCAGCCTGTCTGTACTATTTATGTACTTAGATTACAGAAAACTGTTGAGGTAACAGCAGCAGGACTTCCCTATTCCCTACTGCTGACTTTCCCAAAAGCTTTGTCAACATTTGTGAGCTCCAGCTCTATACTATCTGCCCTCCAAGTAAGGGAGAGCCTGCAGGAAGACTTCAGCATGGACTTCTTTTCCCAGAGCTGAAAGCAGTTTCACACAACCACGAAAGATGATCCTACTGGGAGTCGTTGAGGCTTTGAATTAGCGTTGGCCTGTATATCATTTACATTGCATGAACCCCCCACCTTTTTTTTCTCATTCGCCCCTTTCGTCAACACTTAATATCTGCATTGTCTTTCCTGATGTGTCATATGATGTGATCGGAATTCCCTGCTTTTCCATCTCACAAGGGAAAACCCCATTAAAATAAATGGAGGGGTGTGCATTGTGCGTGTCTACCCCCCTCCTGAAGAGCTCCATATTTGATCTCTTCACATGTTAAAAGGCTCTCGTTGAACTTGTGATCCATTTTATGCAGGCTTGTGAGCACGCATGACTTCAGTCGGGCCTCAGGGCGACATGCCCCGAGGGGGAGGGGGAGGGGGAGGGGGAGGGGGGGGTCACTGTGAAACCACTCAGAGGAAGGATGGATAGCCTTTAGTTATAACCCCTCTGTTGTCTTACCTACTTCAGGAACGCTGTGGTTCAGGAAGCTTTTCATCCATCTATTTTTCATGCACATGTAGTTTTCATCTGTATCGGGGGTGCAGCAGAATCTCTCTGTGTCTCCCCCCGCCCATAAAAATAAGAAACCCTTAATATCATCCACTACCTGCAACCCCTGTTTTCCTTTGTCTGTGCCTCCGGAGGGGGGAGAGAGCATTTGAATGTGTGCGTGTGCATGAGCGCAAGTGTGTTTAGGATGAACAAGTCACCTCAGAACTCGTCTCTATCCGGAACAAATGCTTTCTCATTGAATTTTGCTCTCAGCAGCATTTTCATCCCTCAAACAACCTCCCTTTTAGAGTGAGAAGGCATACACAAAATTACACACGCATTTGTACTTCCATCTTTGTGAGGACTTTAATTTGTGTGAAACAGTCCCCCACCCCTAGCCTGACTGGTGTCCATCCCAACTTAAAGCCTGACCCAACCGTGACCCTAAATTTTCCTGTCTTCAGAACTGAAGAGGCCACTTGGATGAGAGGTCAAACATCAACAGGAAACAACACGGAAGTCCAATTGACCCATTTCAGGCTGAAGAGTAGAGGTCTTTGACCTGGATGACCGACAATATTTATCGACACTTAACTGAAACCCAATTTTAACCTCAACTTAATAAAAAGCAAGTTCAGAAAAGCAGAGAGAGCCAGTTTTAATGGTATGGACATTTGGTCAGATGCCTCCCTGGAGAGTTGTTTCAGGCCCGTCCAACTGGGAGGCGTCCCCAGGGAAGACCTTGGATCCGCTGGAGAGATTATATCTCTCAATGGGCCTGGGAACATCTTCCCCAGGAGGAGCTGGTGGACGGTCTCAGGGAGAGGTGTGTCTCAGCCTCTCTCCTGAGGCTGCAGACTGCAACCTGGAACTGAACACTTGGCTAGAAGATGATAGGAGACCTTAAAACCAAGTTTAACCTTCAAACAAGCCTTTGAAGTTGGAAGAGCCCATCTAATGTCCTAGCTTTACAACTTCAATGCATGTGGCGTGCAAGTAAACACACATATGCTGACATTCTACTTGCCTCAGTTCAGGGGATGTTGTGTTCACCACTCTTGAACATGTACGAGTAGAAAAACTGGTGTCATGTCAAGAGTGACATTAGTGGAGCAGTGAAGTAGAAGGAGGGCAGGAGAGAAAAGGCAGAAGGGAAGTGTGTGTGTGTGTGGTGTGTGTGTGTGTGTGGTGTGTGTGTGTGTGTGTGTGTGTGTGTGTGTGTGTGTGTGTGTGTGTGTATGTGTGTGTGTGTGTGTGTTGGAGGAGTTGTAGATGACCGTATGTGATTGTGAATGCTGTTGTGATCCATCTTTGCAGCTTTAGAAGCTCGAATTATGACTTTGCTCTGTAATTCTGCACATTTAAGCAATGATGTCACATTCTATTTTACATCTCCATGACAAGTCAGGTGATTTATGTCTGTATGTTCTTGTGTTACTTTTGCCACAATGTTAACACAATGTATGGCTGGGCGAGTGCCCGGTAACAGCCATTGTTAAATAAAGTGCTCTTTTTTTAATCCTTCTCACCAGTTTGTGTCACCCAGCTGCTGTTATGTTCTTTTACCGTGTTTACACATTAATATTGTTTTTGTTGACCAGCCTGAGAGAAAAAGTGGAAGGCACTTGGCAAGGGAGCTGCCACAGACTGCAGCAACGACCCGTAGTCAAAGAAAGGCTGTTTGTGAGGAAGAGTGAAGGAAGGAAGTTTTTAAATCCTCCTGGTGAAACAAAAATAGAAAAATTTAATTTTGACTTGGAACAAAGATGGGAAGAGTTTAATTTGACTCGATAACAACCACAAGAGCATTGTTCTTCTGTAGCAAACTTTCATTTATTGGTCAGAAAGATTATTGTCTTGAGGAAATGTTCGGTTCACGATTAGTTTTGAGGCAGTTTTTCTAGTATTGAATACATATTTTGTGGGGAAAAGTTCCTGAGTTATTGGCTATTTTCTCCATTTGATTGAATAATCAAGTTGGTTAACAAAAAGTTTCTTGATTTGATGCTTGGGGGGGTTGAAGCCCAGGCCTCCAGGGGCCCAATCCAACCAGGTTTTCTAACCTACCTGCTAGAAAACTCTTTGATCCCGCTGTTTTCTGCCTGGGAGGCTAGAAAATCCGGCTGGATCACAGCCCCAGAGGACTGGGTTCCAGCACTTCTGCTCTGGACCTGTGCAGTAATACAACCTCTAAGCTTGGCTGTCTATTTCTCATCTGTTCTATAACACATATTTTGCACATCCATTGGTGCATCCTGATCAGCTAGTGGATATCATCAGCCTTTCGGTGCTGTCAGACTTGTTATTGAGCCGGCAAAGACGCCCCACAGGTCACGACTTGTCTCTTCTTGTGAGAACATGCAGGTAACATTGTGTAATATGTCCCTTCTCTAACCATTAGTCCATGGCCTGGGGTTTTGGCACAACTCCTGACCAGTGTGTGCAACCGTGCTCGGGCCATCCCGCCTCCTAATTGAATTATCGGAGTGCAAAAACAGGCATCAGGCAGGATTCATGTCAGACTTGCCCCTGAGCGCACAGCCAGCCAGTCAGGCATTTTCTGGTTATTTAAAGAGGAGAACTGTGTGTGTAAATGCACGAGAATCCCTGCTGCCCCGTCAGTGTGTGTGTTCATGCTTGTCTGTGTAAGTCCGAAGATTACGCGCATGCGTGTGTGCCGATAGGCTCCAAAGAGAGCACTCTAATTTGTGTCTCAGAGGAAAGTGTGATTGAACAGAAACCCTTTAGCCGGCGGGTCGAAACAGTCACTCGCTGCTGCAGCAGCACACAAGCAGATAAAAAAGCAGAAGTCTCATTTTAACCTCTATTTTCCCTCTGTCTTTTACGGCTTTTTCTGCTCTGTTTTCCTCCTATTTCATCTTTCACTTCCCTCGTTGCATTGAACATCTTTTAGTGCTTTCTAAAATTTGTTTTCTGCTTACACTGATTTGCTCTTAATTGCGTATTACAATGCACAAAGAGATTCAGCTCATCGGCTGTAATTCTAGTTAGCGTTGCTCTGCGTGAATGTGTTTGCATGCATGTGTGTGTGTTTGTGTGTTCCGAACCATCTGGTCATGGTCAGACCTGACCATGGACACAATCACGGCAGATTAGAATTTGGTGAAGGGGAAAGCTCCTCTCCTCTCCTTCATTTAACTCATCCCACCGTGACTCCTTCGCTTCATTTAACCTGCTCCACTTCTTAAAATTGGCTGCGAGCAACAGGGCGTGTGTGTCTGTGAGAGAGAGAGCGTGAGAGAGAGAGAGAGAGGAGAGAGAGAGAGAGAGAGAAGAGAGAGAGAGAGAGAGAGCCGTGTGTGCACCAAAGTTCGCTCTGAAATGTCACTCAAGTGCGATAATCTGGAATTGGTCAGTAACTGAGAACAAGTCACCTATTGGCCATTAACAGACTGTGTTTACCTTCTGAAGAATGTAGCTAACCGGGTCATCATTCTGCTCGTGTGGTGCTGGTAGGGGCGTTTCAACTGCTGGAGTTCCTGGTAAATCCTGGGGGCAGGAACTTTACAGGAAATGTTTACCGTCACACGGCAAGTCGCCAAAAGCAAAAATGGTGAAAAAGTGACGAGGAAGGAGGTAAACATGAAAGTAGCTGAGGCGGTGTCATATTCTAATAGTTTAGGATTTCCTACAGCTCGCTGAAGTCTGCAGTTACGGAGTTTTGCCCATGTAAACCTTTTTTTCCATTCCAGTCTATCACTGCAGTCTGTGTCTGTGTTTACATCAGTGTGTTCATAAATAACAATTATTGTGTTGTGTTTCTGGTAGTTGAATCGTAGCAACTGGACTGTTGGAGTTCCAAGAGGCTTCATCAGATCTAGTTGACTGCTGGGGAGGTCCAGATCCTTATACTCTTCAGGAGCCATGAACACCTTTGGAGCTTCAGTCGCCTGGTTGTTAGTTGCTCCACCCCTCATTATGAAGGTCGTTGAAACTTCACTGACACAGTGGGGTTCGTTAGTGTGAATGGCCTTTTCTTCTCCTGGGGAGGTTTTTCAGTACTGGATTGTAAACAGATGAGAGGTGTTGCCTCAGACCCCCACCTCTGGTTATGGATGATCTTTCCAGTTTGACATAGATGGCTTCTTTCACTCCTCTGGAACCATCTATCTTCCCTGGTGAAAAACCTGTACATCAATCAATCAATCAATCTTTATTTATATAGCGTCTTTTACAATCAAAATTGTTTCTGGGTGCTTTACAGAATCCCAGGACCTGACCCCCAACAAGCAACAGTGGCAGGAAAAACTCCACTTTAACAGGAAGAAACCTTGAGCAGGACCAGGCTCATATAGGGGGACCCTCCTGCTGATGGCCGGCTGGGTAGAGAGACGGGAGAAGGGGGAGGAGGACAGGTAGAGGAGACGAGTGTCCTTTGTCCTTCAGATGCAGGTAGACAGTGCTGCAGCACTGCTGGGTGGATGAGAGGTGAAACGTCTCCGTGGAACATCATGCTATGATTCAACTTCCAGAATTACCATGACCTGGATGACTGAGAACCTTATCGGACATATGTGTGGTATTTAAAAAATACAAAACATGACAGGCGGTTGCCGCATTTCTGGTATGTGTGTTTGTGCACACGGCGCTGCAGTGAACGAGGGGAAGCCTGTCTGCTAAGCTAATGCTCTTCTTCTGCCTGGTTCCATGTCACATCCTGCTCCAGGTTTAGCCAATTAGCACCAAGTAACCCTGGAGCAGGGACTCGGTTAGGCCCCTGTAAACATTCCCCTTTTGGGGAGGGGGGGTTCCTGCAGTGCACTGACTAAAAAGCTAATGGCTAAATTTTTGTTCATTTGAGCTTCATGCAAACAAACCAAGAGCACAGATACAACATGTTCAATATAAGAAGAGTCACAGGGGAAGAAGTGTGCATTGTTCACAGCGCCAGGGCTGCTGCAGAGCCATTGTGTCCTCCTGGGCGAGGCTGCGGGCTGTCAAACACATATTCACAGGATGAGGTGTGCATGATGGAGAGGCTTCACAAACCGACCTTGATGCTATGTCCTGTTGAGGAAGGGCTTTTTTTTTTAAACAAGAGCAATATGTGCCGTTCTTTAAAGCTTTAATAATTGCTAATCAACTCAAATTATTCTTGCTGTGTATCGCACAGATAATTTCTACATTCTTTATTATTGCACATCAATGATTGAAGTCCATTTTGTCAGTTTTGTCCATTTTCAGGAAGACAAAATACACAATAGTTTTAATTAAAAACTCAATCAGTGCTTAATAGGCAGGCAAACTAGCAGAGCATGCTGGGATTTGGAATCTTCAGAGCAAAAACAGAGCGGGCCTGCATTATTCTGCTTTTCCTGTCAATCAGTACAAAACAAAACACCACTAAAAGGGATTATGGGCCCATCAGTTTACCACTGGTTCCAGGACAGTTGTCCCACGCTCAGCCCAGGCAACCCAGCAGTGGCTGAGCACGGTCGAGCTCATCGTGGTGGAACGCAGCGGTGACACCACACCAACCAATGAAAATGAAAAATATTCAGACAGCTGCGCTTGTCGTGTTGTGTCTGAAAGGCGCGAGTCATTCATATTTTATTGAATACGTTGAACTGAAACCTGGGTTTTATCTGGTGCTGGCGCAACAATGAACCTGAGGGATGAGGAGAGGAGATGAGACGAGACGAGAGGAAGCCATTAACCAATGAGGAGAGAGATAGACATTCCCCCTTTTTTTAAACTTGGAAGTGCACTTGCTAACCCTCAACTTATTTGTCTTGTTCATGGCCATTGTGGCCTTGAATCAGGAGCTCAAACTCAGGCTAAAGCAAAGGACCCAGGTGTACTGCCTGTATCAGTGAAGACTTCACCATGATAGATGCTGTGTTGGTGATGCCAGTTTGATATGAAGAACAGCAGCCTCCTGCAATAAAGTCTGATGTTTTCTTGCCTCATTCCTCCACCCCTGACCCTCTATGATGACACATGCTTCTGCAATCACATTCACCGGACTTCCATTGAATTCATTCTGCAATGGTTTGGCAGGATTTATGAGCAAACAGGAATTTAAAAAATAAAAGTACAGATTACTCAATAAGATGAACTTGTCTCAGGGATTTCTCTCGTTTTGATGGAGCTCAGCCAGTGACAGCAGACTTTGTTTCACTGGTGTTTTTATTTTTCAGTGGAAAGCAAAGAGCCGTGGGGTCCAGGAGCTTTCTTTCCTTTCAATCCACAGCCCTTTGACTCAACACCTCTGAGTAAAACTTAAATACAAGTTTAGAAATTGCCGGATACTTAGATTAACAAAGAGTGCACATTTCATTTTCATTCAAGAATGGTTTTGTCTGCCGTCCCTTTATTACAAAAAATAAATAAAGGGATTTTGCATTTACATATAGATGTTTGTGTGAGGCATTCAGAATATTACTGCAGGACATTTTCACTCTTCTCTTTTCACACTTTTTCAACACACTAAAACTGTTATTTTTCCAGTTGCAAAGAGACAATTTTCCACACCTGAATACTATTAATACCCAGCGGTGGCTCCAGGGCTCGTCGTAACACAATAAAGTGTTGAATGGAGATGAGCCCTGACTTGTGATAACAAACGTGCCAAGCGTGCACGCTGCTTCTTTGGGGAGCAATGAATTGCAACATTGCCATCTAGTGGCGTTGGAAGCAACAGCAGCCTTAAAGTGGGCAGTGAAACTACCACCTCCACTTCAGTGCAGTGATATAAAAACGACCTTGTGTAAATCATCAGGGACATTAATTCAGGGACATTTTTTCAGGTATTTGATACAAGGAATATGCATTCGTGCACACGCACATGAGTGCATTCATGGATAGGAAATTGCTGCGTATAAGCGAAAGAGCTGAATGAAAACACTGAAATGAGACAAACACATTTAAATCATGTTACAAATTGGTGTTTTGCATTTCATATCCCATCTGAGGTTCTTTCATTTGCTTTCTTTCTCTGGTTTTATAAGGTAAAAGTCCTTGAAACACATTTAGCATATTCTTCCTCCTTTAGAGCTCGGATTTGGTGCTCCCAGGACTTGCTGCTGTTGTGTGGTGTGGAGCTTCATTTCATAGTTGCTGCTATAAAAGGAGCTCTTGTGCGTCTCGCTGCATTATCTGGGAGAAAATTGCCAACGATGGATTTGCAGCCAGCAGTGAGACCTCCCTTCAAAAATTCCCCTGATTCTTTTAAAAAGGCTCTTTTTTCCTTTTTAAGGAACAGTTCTGTGATGCCACGATTTGAACGTGATCACCTTTAATTCCTTCATCTCTTATGCCTGTCCTCTTCTGCTTTCTTTCTGTTCATCTGAATGGGTTTAACTCCTTCACCGTTTATTCTGCAGCCTTCGGGTTTGAAACCTGCTTTTCACATTTTTATTATTATCAGTCATTGCAATGAGTTTTTGTTGAATCTACTGGGAGTCTGCAACACAAGGAAATCTTAAATAAATGTACTCTGACAACTGAAAACGTCATTAATGAAATATGTAAATGCCCCCCACTGCTGCCTGGAAATGCATGAGACAAAGCACATGCAAAACACGCACACACACAGATTTCTGCACACTGACTCTGGGCTGCAGAGGGTAATCAAGCAGCTGACGTTTGACAGGTGGATGTAAACAGTGGTTGTTCCTCTGCAGGCCTTGGCCCCTCCCTCCATGCTGCGGACAAGCTCGAGCTGAAAACAGCAAAGCTGAAAATCCTGTGAATAACATCTGCACCGATACACACAGCCGGTGTCGAGAGAACTGTGCACGGGCTGCCAGAGAACCACACACACTCACACACACTAAAACAGGGTGCTTTGCATTTGTGACATTTATGGATGCCGGTGGTCACACCTCATCCGTTGCCACAGGATTCGCTAAAATATTAGCAGAAGGCAGTAACACAGGCTTTACATTTCAGGTCCCCATCAGGAAGCACAAGGATTTTATGGCTTGAAGAGCAAACAGGTCTTTGAACTGATCTGTTTCATTCTCTAATTACCTTTTATTGCAGGAGGAGCAGGTGTGACCAATCAGGTTCAGCCATTCCAGGAACTCAGCTGCCAAGTTAATGGCTTTAGACTTGGCAGATTGGGTCAATTGGACAATGTCTGGAAACTAAATCTGGTACATTTCCACACTCATCTGGACCAAAAAGGACCATTTTGCAAAAGCCACGCCGTGCTGTCTGCTACAGACGCACGTTTAAGTCACCTGGATTGCTTCCAAAAGCGTCATCTGTGTGTCCCAGTTTTGTGGCGCTCCGTGTTTGGTCAAAGCCGCTAATGTGGGTCGCAAGATCGGAGTCGAGGGATGATATTATTCCTGACTATTTTTAGTCAGGAATATTAGTCCTTATGTACAAAAGCCGGCATGGTCAAATAGTGCATTTTTATTGAGTCACCTGACAATAACTTTACCCCCTATACAAGGTCTTGTTCTGCACAACCCGGTAAAATATTGATTTTCTTTATTATTTAATTTTATTATGGAGCTCACTTTATATGATATGGTAGCACACAAACAACAATGTTTCCATTTGAGCTTCACAGTATACACAGCCCAGTCAGCGAGCAGCAGGAGGGTCCCCCCACACACATATGTGAGCCTGGTCCTGCTCAAGGTTTCTTCCTGTAAAACGAGAGTTTTTCCTGCCACTGTTGCTTGTAAAACACCTACAGACAGTATGTAAATGAAGAAAGAGAGCGAGAGAGAGATGCATACTCATACTCTCCTCTCATATCCTCTATAACTATATAACTACATCCATATATACAGTCTTAGGTCCTCCTCTATGTGTCCTGCCTGATGGTTCCATCCTCAACATCCTTTAATCAATATTATTATATATTTCCATATTTACAGCCTTTGGGCATGTCCAAACTATCCTCACTTCTGCCACCTCCAGTTCTTGTATCCTGTCCTTTGCGCCACTGTCTGTAAACTAAACACACTTCCTGGTCCAACCACCATCCTGTCGACACATCACATGTTTCTCTAACCTGTCCTCTCTAGGACACGCCTCCGTCTCTCTCGGCTCTCCTTCACCGGCACCCCGCACCACAAATCGCTACATCATCTGCAAGCATCAGCACTCATCAATGCAGCTGCCTCCCACCTCTTCTGTACTTCTCTGCCGCAACCTCAACACAAATATTGCATCTGGACGACTCCTCTTTGCTGTGGAACCATGCTGCTGCTCACAAATGCTCGCTAGTCTAGCTTCTACTGTTTTCCCGCAACTTCATTACACGGCTCATCGACTTAATTCCTCTGTAATTGCCACAGCTCTGTACATCTCCCTTATCCTCGAAGATCTGCACCAGCACACATCTCCTGCGTTCCTCAGGCATTTTCTCCCTCTCTAACCTCTTATTGATCAACCTAGTCAGGAAGTCAACAGTTAAATCCTTCAGATTCTTTTTATACCTCCACCAGTGTGTCATCAGCACCAACTGCCTTCCCACCTTCATCCTCTTCAATACACAAACGGCAAATATGTCGACATCGCGTAAAGCTGCATTGCAGTTTTTAACCAAACTTTACATGTGCAAATGAGATTAAACATGCTGAGGACGACTCTTCCACTTACTGAACCATGAGCCAGAATGACAGATCATTCGCACATTTACTGTCAGAAGTAATTTATATATAAGTATCATAGGATGTGGCTGCACCTCCTTCTGAAGGAAGCATTAGACATTAGAAACAAGTGAGAGAAAATAAGTCACATTGTGTGTGTGCGCGTGTGTGTGTGTGATGTACTAGATGTGAAGAATATAGAAGTTTGACCATCGAGGGCGCCGCTGGATAAAGTTCTCCATTCTTGTTTCTTCCTGATGTTCTGGCCGTTCAAAAGAGAAGAGATGCTGTTCCGATGGAAATGTCTGGAAGCAGCCCAAGGTGTGAAGAGGCTAACAATGCAGCCCAAAATATAATCCCCAAGCCTGATATATAAAATAGCCCAAAATATAACACAATAATTGTGTAATTTTAGGGCACAGCAAGAACACACTGCTACGTTCTACTTTGCTTCAATCATGTTCAAGTTGCCTCACTAAAGAAAGGGATGCTTCTCTTCAGTGGAAAATTATTCTTAAGACCTGAAGAGGCATCTTGGATGAGAGATCAAACACCATTGAGAAATTACAGAAAAGTCCAGTTGAACTGGTTTATCGCTATAGGCCTGAATTATTATTATCACATTATTCTTATTATCTTTGACCTAGATAACAAAGAACATTCACTGCCATAGAGAGGAAGGAACTTTACCCCTTGTCTACATATTTTTGGGCAAAAATGCAGTGTGAAAGAGGTCTATATCCTCTTAACTTCACTCCTCCTAATCTGTGCTACTTCCTACTCCATGTCTTCCTCTCTTCGCTCTCTTCATTAATGCTCCAAAATTCTCTTTCCATCTTCCTCTCACTTCCTGTCCTGGCATTCATCCATACTTTCTATCTCTATCCCCCATCAGCCTAACCTGCTGCATATCCTTACATCTTCATAGCTCTACCTGGCCAACCTTTATGAATCATTTTCTTCCTTCTTACTGTCCAACCTAGCATACAAGCCATCTTACGCCCTGTGGTTAGCCGTTACCTTCACTTTACACTGTATCTCTGTACATCTGCAGGAAACTCCTCTGGATGTTCTACCAGTCTGTGGTCGCCAGCATCTAGTCCTACGCTGTGGTGTGCTGGGGGGGAGTGTGACAAAAGCGGACCTCTCCAGGCTGGAGAAGCTGATCAGGCGGGCCAGCTCGGTGGTGGGGATGAAGCTGAAACCTCTGGCGACAGTGGCAGAGAGGAGAACTATTGACAAACTGCGGGGCATCATGGACAATGTCCGCCACCCTCTGCACACTGTCATCCACAGCCAGAGAAGCCTGATCAGCCAGAGGCTGCGCCTCCCCAAGTTCAGGACAAACAGACTGGGGAACTCATTCATCCCCCGAGCCATCAGACTGTTCAACTCCCCACTGGGGGGGAGGAGGGCCAACAGAGGGACTGGAATAACACTGGAATAACATAATACTGTGACATCCATTCATTCAGTTCATCCATCCATCTATTCATTTATTTGCATTTTTATAGTTTTATATTTATATTTATATTCTATTTTTAATTTATTCTATTTTATTTCTTATTTTATTCTATTTTTATTATCTTTAATAGGTTTAATGGTGTGTAATGGTGGTGGGTAATTTTGTACAGTGCTGTACGTTCTTTTTGGAGATGCTAATTTCCCTGATGGACACCCCCTAAAGGGATCAATAAAGTACTCAATCAATCAATCAATCAATCAATCTGTTGACTCTTTCTTCTTTCCTTAAACTTTCGTATTCCACCACCAAACCTTCTTATCTTCTTTCCATCTTGCTAAAACACCACAGTCTTCCTGAGAAGATGTCTACCTGTGTGCACATGTAATCCAGACTAATGTGCAGTGATACATTCTCTCACTTCCCAAATCAGTGCAATTACTTGTACTTCTTCACATGAGGCACTACGTTTTTAGCTAGTCCTCTGTACTGTGTACTCTGTACTCTATAATTGCACATTTGCTTTGCATTTGTCCCATTGGGGAGGAGAAAAGGATTTTCTTATTCCTAACAACCTCTTCACATCTCCAAGGTAACACATCTTCTCATCCTCACATGACAGCACACCTTGAACTCTGCAAATAAATGTCAAGCTTTACTGCTCTTCCATCCGGTCTATGAGACATTCCACCCTGTCTATGTCCACATTCCTGAACACAAAATATAGTCCGCCCTTTGCACAGTGTCCCTTAGCTCTGATAGAGAGACATATCGAGGGAGGGGAAAGAGAGAGAGGGAAAATAGAGGGTTTCTTCAGATTCATCCACAGTCATCCTAATCTGATTTAAAGTTTAATTAACTGGCAGCCGTCAAACAAACATTACACAGCAGTCAAAAGAAATAAAAAGTCAGACCTTTAGAATAAAGGCAGATGATAACAGAAAGGCAAAATGGGGACAGAGTTAGGAGGAGGGCTGCAGAGGTTGACGGAAACTCAAACAGGAACTGCTGTAAGCTGCAAGGAAAACCATTTTTCTGCACTTAGCAACCACCTGTGTCTCCCAGATGTCCTCCTCTGCAGCTTCTATGGTTTTCTTTCAGCTGCTTGAAACACTAAAATCTGGTCAACACTGACAACTGTCAACTTGAGATTTCTTTATGGAAAAGTCACAAAACATAAACAGTAGAATTGCATAGTGATCCCTCGTGAGTATTTTATCACAGTTTACAGACACTTGAATTAAATAGTTGACCTACTTGTGAAACCTGCATAGGGATTACATGTGTAGAATATACCCAGCTGCTGTGTATACATGGATATGACATGTCACAATTCAGTTATAATCATGTAATGAGTAGAGAGAAATAATAATGAGGAGGAGGAGGAAGAAGAGGAAGATGATCAGTAGTTGCAGTCACTATTTCTGTTCGACGAAGGCTCCCTGCTGTCGGTTACCATCAGTCGCTCCAGTGCTGGTTTGATAAACACAAAAAGAGAATTCAGTTATTTGGAGTTACAACTGAAATCATGGCTTTAACTCAGTTAATCACAGTTATCCTCAATGTGTGTGTTACCGGGGTAGGAGAGTCGCTTCTCTTTGTCATTGTTTTTAACGGCAGTTTGCTCTCGATGGTAAGACACTGAGACAGATAATGAAAGATGAAGTTAGGAAGATAAATCAAATGTTGTGTGTACCAGCTTTCAGGTCATTCGTTTTGAGCGACTCCAGTTATTGTACATTTCTTTAATCCACACTTTTTATTATACTCAGAGGTTTTTAATTTTTTTCAGAGCAAAGTTGAAGTGTGATTGTGTTTCAAAATAATGCTCTAAATCTCTTCCTCGCCCTGCGGGGCGGTGCCTCCTTCCTTCCTTCAGACTCGGGTCCTCTACCAGAGGCCTGGGAGTCTGAGGGTTCTGCACAGGATCTTAGTTGTTCCTAGGACTGCGCTTTTCTGGACAGAGATCTCTGATGTGGTTCCTGGTATCTGTTGGAGCCATCTACTCAGCTTGAGTGTTACTGCCCCTAGTGTCCCAATCACTACTGGGACCACTGTTGCCTTCATGCCCCACATTCTCTGTCTCCTCCTTCAGCCCTTGGTATTTCTCCAGCTTCTTGTGTTCCTTCTTCCTGATGCTGCTATCACTTGGGATTGCTACATCTATCACCACCACTGTCTTCTGGTGTTTATCCACCACCACTATGTCAGGCTGGTTGGCCACCACCATCTTGTCAGTCTGGATCTGGAAGTCCCACAGAATCTTGGCCTGCTTGTTCTCCAGCACTTTCAGGGGTGTCTCCCACCTGGACCCTGGGACCTCCAGTCCATACTCAGTGCAGATGTTCCTGTACACTATGCCAGCCACCTGGTTATGCCGCTCCATGTACGCCTTGCCTGCTAACATCCTGCACCCTGCTGTGATGTGCTGGACTATCTCAGGGGCATCTCCACACAGTCCGCACCTGGGGTCTTGTCTGGTATGGTAGACCCTGGCCTCTATTGCTCTGGTGCTCAGGGCCTGTTTTTGTGCAGCCATGAGTAGTGCTTCTGTGCTGTCTTTCACTTCGGCCTTTGTCAGCCACTGGTATGTTTTCTCGATATCAGCTACTTCCTCAATTTTTCGGTGGTACAGACCATGCAGGTGCTTGTCCTTCTATGATAGCCCCTCAGGTTCCTCCTCCTTGGTGGGCTTTTGTTGCATGAGGCATTCACTCAGCAGTTGGTCAGTGGGGGCCATCTTCTTGATGTACTCTCGGAGGCTTGTTGTTTCCTCCTGGACAGTAGTTCGGACACTTACTAGTCCTCAGCACCCTTCCTTTTGCTTTGTGTACAGCCTCAGGACACTGGACTTAGGGTGAAACCCTCCGTGCATGGTGAGGAGCTTCCTTGTCTTGATGTCAGTGGCTTGTATCTCTTCCAGTGGCCAGGGTATTATGCCAGAAGGGTATCTGATTTCTGGCAGGGCATAGGTGTTTATGGCCTGGATCTTATGCTTACCATTCAGCTGACTTTTCAGGACCTGTCTTAACCTCTGTAGGTATATGGCTGTGGCTGACCTCCTAGCTGCCTCCTCATGGTTACCATTTGCCTGCGGGATCCCCAGGTATTTGTAACTGTCCTGCACATCTGTGATGTTCCCTTCAGGTAGGTCAACCCCATCAGTTGCAATCACATTTCCTCTTCTAGATACCATCCGCCCACATTTATCTAGCCCAAATGACATCCTGATGTCCTTGCTGTAGATACTAGCGAGTTGAATCAGAGAGTCGATGTCACACTCATTCTTGGCATACAGCTTGATGTCATCCATGTAGAGGAGGTGGCTAACGGTTGTTCCACTTTGGAACTGGTACCCATAACCACTCTTGGTGATGATTTGGCTGAGGGGGTTTAGGCCTATGCAGAACAGCAGGGGGGACAGGGTATCTCCTTGATATATGCCACATCTGATGCTCACCCGTGCAATTGGCTTTGAGTTGGCCTCCAGAGTTGTGTTCCACAGCTTTATGGAGTTCTGGATGAACTCTCTTAGTGTCCTGTTGATGTTATACAGTTTTAGGCACTCCAGTATGGAGCTTATTCTGTGAGCTTTCTTGTAATCAATCCAGGCAGTGCACAGGTTGGTGTGCCGCGTCCTACATTCCTGGGCAATTGCCCTGTCGACCAGACGCTGGTGCCTGGCACCTCTGGTGTTGTTGCCTAAGCTTAGCGGCTATGATGCCTAATAGGAGCTTCCATGTGGTGCTGAGGCAGGTTATGGGCTGGTAGTGGGATGGTATTGTGCTCTTCTGGGGGTCCTTCATTATGAGGACTGTCCAGCCCTGGGTTAGGGACTCTGGGTGGTTTCCTGATGTCAGCAGCTGGTTCATCTTTGCTGCCAGGCGTTCATGAAGGGCAGTCAGCTTCTTAAGCCAGTAGGTGTGAATCTTGTCGGGCCCTGGTGCTGTCCAGCTCTTCATTTTGGATACTTTTTTTTGGATGGCTGTTAAGGTGATGACTATTGGATCCTGTTCTGGAGGTTAGGTGTGCTCTGTCTGTAGGTCTTGTAGGTCTATATATAGGTCTCTAAAGATTTATCAGTAAAGTGAATGATATCTGCAGTGCCAAACAAATAACAATAGACAATATGATATGAGATAACCCTTGACTCTTAAAAGACACAAGCCTTATACAATATTGTAGCATTAATCCTGGAATACGGCAGGGTTCTGTGTTTGGACCAGACCTCTTCAACTTTTACATTTTATTTGGAAGCATCTCATACATTTTCAGTGTTTACTTGTCTACCCATAACAGGCACAAAAACAGACAGTAAACTAAAGTTTGGTTTTTGTTTAGTTTTGAAAGACATAAAGCATTGAAAGAACATTTCCTTTTTGGTGCCAAACCCCACAGGAAAAAACTTACTGAATCTATCATTTCTCCTTTTTTTCTCTTTCAGTTCTGCTGTGAACTTGTCTTCATTGATTAGCAAAATGAGTGGAATACTCATTCCCTAAACCTGAATTCAACTGCACCCCTCTGTATTAGCGCAACCACCTCCTACCAACTAGGAAAGTGTACAATAGAACAAGCCAAGAGCACAATCAGAATGTCCAATAATCTCTACAGAGTGGCACAGATGTAAAGACCAACAATAGTGATGACAAGCAAGACTCCACCCAGAAGACTTAGCCATCAGTGAAGCCCCCACATATATAGAAAGAGTGTCAGACTATCAAGGACAGCACACCAGGAACCAGTCCAAGGGAAGGCAGAGCTAGGCACAAGGCCCCACATTAAGCTGATAGCTTTCACCTGTTTGGGATAGGTAGGAGACAGGAGCACAGTCCGGATCCTTGGTGTTCATAGACCAGTGTGATCTCTTCAGTTAAAATTTGGGCTCAACTCCTGGTCAACAGTAGCATCAAGATGGCCAAAGGCACTTATGCCCAGAAGATCAGTGATCCCATCACCTATCCACAGAGCAACTCCCACATCCATCTGTTGTTCCTGGCCTTCCAGCCTTGAAAGGGTCCCCCAGGATCAGGTACCTGTTGAACCCTATACACAACCCTAATATGTAGCTAAACCTGCCATCCTCTGTAACTCCATGTCTTTTCTTTGTGTGTGTTTCTTTCTGTTTTCTTTCCTCCCACGGTCTGTTTTTAGGTGTCACTGCATTTAGCTGTTTCAGCAGGGGGTCTCACTCTGAAGTTCTGTTACTGTTAGTGCTAAGAGACGGGTTGCGTTATATCTTCTAGAAATACATTTGAGATTAAAGACCAAGTGTATGAAAGCAATAAATGCACAATTGACAAGGAGAGTTGGCCAAGTTATCACCTCAAAGCCACAATATTTCGACTGTAAAACCATTGACGCTGTCTTTGACTAATTGGCGTTAAACTGGAACAGGAATATGTTTACACAACCATCTTTCACTGTCACTCTAGGTGTTTGCATGTTATCCTCACCACTGTGACTTTGCGTTGGTCCGATCCACCGATTCTGCCTCCTGTCAGATACTAAAACAAAAAAGTGCAAGTGAATATGACGATAAAAAATACATGCAAAGGAACATCCAGAGTGTGTGTATGCGTATACTCACATCGCTTCTGCAGCGCTTTGACTGTTGGTCTGGTGAAGCGAACCATTAACAGCAAAAGCAGCGCACAGCACAACAAAGCTGTCATCACTTTGAAGATCCGCAACTGACCCTTGATGTCTCCATCGGCTCCCTCAGCTGCAACTACACATACAGAATTCCACTGGTTTGGATGCATGCCCGAGAATAGATGTGTTAGTTTAGTTTTTACCTACCTGTGCATTGGACAGTGAGGGCCTCACAGCTGAGCACCGGCTTAATTCCATTATCTGTTAAGTTAACCCCATCCTCCGTGTTTTTGCCATTGGACCAGCGTGGCGCCCCTTTACAATTTCTCCTTTTCTGACACACAGTTTTAAAAATGCTGTCGATCTTCATCTGACTGCCGTGACACACAAGTGAGAGAAGGGAATGTTGGTAAAGCTCAACATCTCCTTTACATTCACTTGTCCATGTGACTTTGAGGAGACCCAGTTGTAGGAGACTGGAACTTGGTGTTGGGGATGAAGCAAGGACAGCACAGTTACAGTTCCTATGGATAGTTGTGGCCGGAGTGGGGTCGGAGGAGTTCCCCGTCCCATTCACCATGGCTCCTGCTGGTCTGAGCCCTATCTGCTGTGATCCTGGGAGATGACATGAAGGAGCAAAGAAAGAAAAGGATCATTTCTTCAGTATTGATGATTATGGATCACAATAATGTAACAATGTCATGTCCATGAAGTTTATCTATTCAGTCATAATTCCTTTCATAATATTTGAGAAAAAAGTCTTTGTGATGGTTTTGGGAGTACAAGGACACCAGATGGGTCTGGCCAAGCTGGCCATATTGTTGACTTTGTGTAATATTTTACAATGACCGGGAGGTTATTTTTTTGTATTATTTACATTTGTTACTTTAAGTTAATGTCAGCCAGTTTCATGTTTTCGACAGATGTGGATTAACATCAAGGAAATTAAGGTTAGAGTGGAGCCTCCTACACTAACACTGTGTCGTGATTCAAAGTGAAAGTACCGGTCATTCACTTTGTCATGCCACCTTTAAAGTTTGTGTAAAGTTTGGTAGTCTGCCATCTTCTAGGGTGACGTGAGGAGAAACTGCTAACTGTTCCTCACTCTGTGAGGGGTTCTTTCAATTTCTGCCTGAAATTCACCCTTCCGCCCTTTATATTATTGGCAATTGTACAAATGCCTGAATCATTGCAAACATTACAACAAATTCAGCCCCACTTTACGCAGGGGTGCATGGCTGAAGGAAACCAAAAACCTTCAGAGACGCAACCCAAATTCTTAGAAAACAGTCAAAACTTTTGGAAAAGAATGAACAAACGAGAAGAACTTTGAGACCTTTAAGAATGTGAGTACGTCTTTGGGATTTGCATGGCTAGAAGAGCACAAAATTATTGGGACTGCGTCATTTGGACAGAAATGGAGATCTTAGACCAGAGTGGATGAAGACAGGTTGTGTTAGGATTCAGAAGCTCTGCTGATTTGGGGAAAGAGCTCCTCAAGTGTCAAATAGGGACAATTCAGAAGCTCCTTCCCTGCTTTAGTTATGCCACCCAGGGGTTGCAACACAACTTTGCAAAAACCACAAAAGCAAAGTTGTCAAAATCATCAGAGATTTGAATTTTCATGGTGGCTCTTCAAGAAGACATGGTTAATTAAGTCTGCGCCTGTTTTTAAAAGAGCTCTAAATAAAATGATGGAGCTTCCAAAAAGAAATAAGAACATGCTAAACACAGCCACAGCTCTGTAACTTCACAGGTACAAAAGAGAATGAATTAAACAGACTAACTATAGCTCACACCATTTCGAATAAGTTGCTTTGAAAATGAATAAAATATGAATATTCGTGCTGGACTAATATTTGTCGCAGTGGGAATGGAAATATGTCCACGCAGTGGCTGCAAAGGTGAATCACATCATTCAAATTTCCTGTTACAGCTACAATGAACCTTCTTTTTGAGCCATATTATTACAGAATTATTACGAAGGTCACGTCGTAGAGCTGACAGACAGACGGAGAGACAGACAGAAAGTGTTGTGTGTCAGTCAGCTGCCACTATAACCATTAAAATCTCACTTATAATAGTCTCCTGTCTGTTCGCTGTTGACTGTACACATTTTATTTGTTAAGTTATGGGCTCATCTATAGTCCTACAGTTTATAAAGTAAAACGTCTCCATCACCACAACAGTAAAATAGCGGCTGTAAAGGTTTGTGGCTGAGACGCAGGAGAAGTGCAAGCTGCACTATTTCCTCCTGGTGGAAAAAAAGGTTGCTGTTGTATAACATAACTTTGCATTCTAACTTGACCCGCCGACTATGGCTCTATATTTGCTTACAAGTATACACCCCAAGGACATTAAAGCATTATTATAAAATGAAATTATTAACAATGTAACACTGAACTATTTGCGTATCTAATCTGTTCTTGAAGTCATAATCTGTGTTGACCTGTCTGTCGGCTGATCCGCAGACTTACCACTAAAGATTTTATAAAGAAGTGACACACTGCCCTGTTGGAATGAAAAAAAAATAGGCAAGTCTTAGGTGGCACTTAGTAGGTATGGATTTACAACCACACAGAAACATGGTTCTGATGGGCCAAACTGCATCCTCTGCCTGGAGACACTCTCAAACGAGGAGCTAAACGCCTCAAAACTACGCATCACCCTGCTGAATCTGAAAAGACAACAGATGAAAATAAGAGCATTTTACCATCATTATTGAACAATGTAAAAGTAAGAAAATCCACATTTCCTTATCCAATTAAATTAAATGAAACATGAGGCGATCATGAGATAACAAAGTATTGTCTCGGCTCGATGATTGTCTCTTACAGACATAACTGTAAACTTTCACAAGTGTTTTCGGAGCTGAGAATCTAAAGTCTTAGACGATGTTTGCTGTGTTGCCCCGATGAGATGAAGCTTAGAGCTCTGAAGACAAGTAAAGACATTCGTTATCATTTATTCATTCAGCATTTAGCGGCTGAGCAGGACAGCAGCAGCCGCTCAGCGTGGCCATCACACAGAAGCAGCCTGGCCTCCCCAGCTTTACATTACCGTTGACATTGTTGCTGATTTAGCTTTTCAACCTACTAGACAGATATTATATGATTATTACATATTATTATATGATATTTTAATAGAATTTATGATACAATGTTATACGTTGATATTTTTAATCGCTTAGCAGAAGTCAACGGAATTCAAAGGCGCGGTACTAAATATGGAGGTTTTATATATATGGAACAGGAAAACACTCCCCCACATACCCCCCCCCCCCCCTTCCAAAAACGCTGCAACATCAGTGAGCAACCGTGTGAGTGAGGGCATCTCCAAAGCCACCAAGTTTGATTATTTATCGTTTTATTCATTCAAACACACCGAAACTCGTCACATAATGAAGTGCTCTTGAATCTTTTGGAAAATGTATGCCAGCATAGGCTTCAGTTTATGGATTACCTTCATTTTTATTCATTTTAAGGGGAGGACGGGACACAAGATGACTGTTATTTGGGCGAGAATGGAAGCATTCAGTAATCTTTATCTTGTATCATCATTTCCATCTAGTTTTCCATTTCAGGTTTTATATCTTACTCACTTCTTTTTTCCATTTTTGAGAAACCTGCAGAGGAGTGAGAAGCTATCTCTAGTAACCAAATGATGCAGGAACCGCTCATGTCCTCATCTACGGAAGGACTTAAAAGGAAACGTATGTGCGTCAACGTAGAGGTGCTCAATGTCCTAACAACTCAAGTTCAGGTGCACTCACCTGTGCTTCTGTTGTGTTTGAGAGCTCTAGTAAGTAGCGTATTGATAGGACTGTAGCTTTGAAGGCTGAGCGAGGCCCTCCCTGATTATTATTATATAGTGGAGGACAGTGAAGAGCAGTCTCAGCTGACCCTGATCCATTGATCTGCCTCTATTTCACCCTCTCATATCCATAACCAGAACATGAAGGAACTCACCAGCAGTGATGAGGAAAACAGCCGCCATGCTTAGAACAGCCTGCACATCCATGATGAAGACAGCGAAAGGTGACTAAATCAGAACACGACAGCAGGGAAAAAAATACATCTGACAAAGGAAATGCACGAGTGTAAATCTCCCTCTCCGTGCTGCTGCAGAAGTGCAGATTTCCTCCCTTCAAAGCATGCTGGGTGGGTGAAGAGGGGGGGTGAAGACAGGAGGAAGAGGTGGGGAGAAGAGTTACGTGGCTAAACTTTCTTTTTAGTTTTTCTTTCTTTTTTTGCTTACTTTTCCAAACGTACTTTGTGCTCCACAATATATGAAAAGCGTGTGAATCAAAGAACAGCAACCCTTATCTGTGTCTGTAGTTACGCTGTAAGAGCGTGTTTTATTAAAGCTGGTCCAGCAGCGCCGGGCCTCCATCTGCACAATCAGAACTGTTTGGAGGTTTGTTGAAAAGTGAAGTTTCCTCACTGGACCTTTTACCCATGTTCAGTATTTGGGCATTCTTCAGGGTTGGCAGGTGAAGCCATCAATAGTCAGAATGAAACGATTAAAATGATACATTCTAGCTTACGGGTGGAACAAGTATGATTTATTCACTAAAAGAAAATAAAAACTGGATGTTTTAATAGAGGTTAAGAGTCTTGTCTATAATCAACATTCATCAATACATCACATCCTGCATTTTTTCCTAAAGATGCTGAAATACTACTATACCTGCTGTCCTCAGCAGATTTTAATCAATGCTTTGGATATGTGAAGCCGATCATGCTGCCGTCGTCTGAACTCACACAATCTGGCTGGTGGATTTATGTGTGTAAACAGTGAAGTCAGAGTTGTTAAGGAACTCCTGGTCTAAAGTGTCTGTTCAGGTTTATGTGGTTAGCATCTTTAGCTACTCTGGTCATTCTGGTTCGGCAGCTTGTGAAATTAAGTAATTTTTCCTTTGTGGGCCAAAGAAAGCCTATTTTACAATTTAAATGTAGCCTCTAGGGGGCCAGGCTAAATATAAAAGCAGTATAATTTATGACCAAGTGGTAAAAGCTGGAAAAGGAAACGTGTTTCTAAACACTGAGCACCAGTTAATGTTGCCTAACTTCATTTTATTCATCGAAGCACTCAGGAGATATGGGCATGTTTCAACATTTGTACATTCAGCACAATCGTGACCGCTCATACAGCTGCTGGCTTGGAGGAAGAGGAACAGCGGACAGTGATTTAGACTGCAGTACCCATCTTAACCATTGGGTGTCAGTGTTGCGAACAGATTTTTTAATGCACACGATCAAACGTCTTTGCAATTTCATGTTTGCAATCATGTTTTTTTCAATATATATTTTAGCCATCATTATCATCGTCATCACAACTACCACCATTTAATTTACTGTGTTCATTGAATACTTTTTGAAAACATAAATTAGTCCAGCTATCGATGCACATACAGCCCACAATAACTGAAAGCAATGCAACAGTGTGAAAGTAGTAATTGTGAGATTGAAAGAAAAAGATTTGAAGAATAATTCCCTTTTTTCCCCTCAGAATGCTGACAGCCTTACGATATTTGTGAAAGATACCTGTTTGATTTTTTTTCCCCAAGTTGAAAGCAACACATTGAATTTACAATAAATACATGTGATAAAATCAGCACTGTAGTTTCTGACATCACTGTAGCACCTCGGATGTCCCGCTCGTCGATCCAGCCCACCCGTCCAACTGATGACACTTGAACTGGGAGATAAATGTATTTATAAATTATCAAATTTATAAATACATGTATAAAATGTTAATAAAACCGTCTGGGAGGACAAGATTAACCATGATGAAAGTCAGATTTAGAAGGTGGCATCAACTTTGTTATATTACACAAGTCATTCTTAAATTACCAACATTGAATTTCATTGACTAGAGTTAAACTTGATACAGAACTTTATATGGTATATGGAAGCTTTATATGGTCATTCCACTCCACTTTACAATACATGTCCATGTTTAGTCCGTGAGACCGATAAAAACTATTTTCGTCTAGTTCTGGAGGTCTTTGACTGGCAGTTCTTGTTGGATGAAGCGACACAGAGGAGTGGAGGGATAGAGAGGTGGTCAGGATAGCTGTGATGTGGGTGACAGAGACTCCAGTAGGTATCATCGTCTCTAAATACGCTTCCCACGGTTGACGTCATTCTGCTGCTCTGAGCGCTAATTCCATATACTGTCTCAATGTAACTTGCATATATTGATAAAACTCTCAGGATCCATCTACACTCGTTTAAAGAAATAAAGTGTTTGAATTTAATTGCATTATTTTAAACATTGTGTTCAGGATATAGAGGAGAAAACTCCACCCCTTATTACAGTCTATTTGCTGAAAATGTTTCGACGCAGCGGGCAACCTCGACATTAAAAAGATGATCGATCAGCAGGATGAGGGTGGAGGTTTCTAGGGTGTAGTGGTACACTTCTGCATTGACGCACGAAGAAAGCTTCCTGCAACTCATCTCATTCATGTTTGGAACAAAGCTTCTAAGAAGGGAGCGACATATCGCAATCGGGATGGTCGACAACGCGGGCCGTCTTCTGCAGGCTGTGCTCTTACGTTACGTGTTATAACAGCTACCAGACACTGATGTAGAGTTTCAAATACTGATTTCTTTGTGTAGTTGTCATCAGACAGAGTGCACTTGTGTGTTTACGAGAAGTTTCTGATTGCCAAATAGCTATACACACATACACACCTGGAAATGGAGGAGGGGAGGGAGGGAGCAAATGGAGATACGAGCACTTTTACATTTTGACACAACCTGAGACTAGTATGGGTGGGTGAGTGTTGGGGGGAGGAAAGAGAGAACGAAATGAGAGATGTTCAAAGATAGTGCAAAGAGAAGTAAAGCAAGAAACCTCTTGTTTCCCCTGTCCTCCTCTTGTGGAGGATGAGAAGGTGAATGAGCAGTGGGGTTTTCAGGAGTAGGGCTGCGGCACGCCATATCCTGGTCTGAACCTCCCAGGAGGAGACTGTGAGCTGGAGTAGGCAGGCCTGGTTGGGTAGCTGTAGCCGCCATAATTGTAGGAAGCTGGGTAGGCCACTGAGCCACTCTGGGGGTTGACGGGGGTGTACTGGCCAAAGGCAGACTGTGGTTGAGGGGAAGGGAAGGAGGGCTGGGTTGGGTAAGGGCATACGGACGAAGCTACGGGCCCAAAAGCAGGCCGGGGACCGGAGTAGCTCCCTGCAGGGGAAAAAGGGGAACCAGATCCTGGGTATGGTGGGAACTGTGATGGGGGGTTGGGCGGACCAGAGCCTGCAGCCACGGGAGTTGGGTTTGGGGCAGCTGCGGGGTAGGGGGAGTACGGGAGGCCGGAGCAGCCCCCTGCAGATGGGGTGGGCTGCATGGTGTCCGGATAGCTGGAGGACTGAGAATTGGAGTTTGGTTGCTGTTGACTTGTTGTAGTTGTCCTTGGCGGCTGATTCCATGGCGATGGCGTGGAGGAGGGGTCTTGGTTAATGCTTGTCGACGTCGCCATGGCATTGGGGTTACCCTCAGATTTTTGTCGAAGCATCTCCTGGAGTTTCTCTATCCGCACGCGTCTTTTATGAGCAAGGGAACGGAGGGAAAGGAAATGGTCAAGGAAGGAGTCCAATGGCAGCAAACCTTCCAGATACTCATCAGCCAGGGCCTGAAACACACAGATATGCCTGAATACTGTACATGTTGATGAAAAAGGACTTCTAAACACAAATAAGCCACTGTAAGGCTACAGGTTGGTTGAGTTAACTTGTTTTTCTATTGTTTGTTTGGTCATAAAATATGTCACTGGAAAGATTCCAATTCCAACAAGCTAATAGGGAATATTAACTCCTTTAATGGCAGCACAAAATACATTGGACTATTAATCAATAATGCCCAAATGATTGTACCCTTCTATTACAGGGAAAACAGAGGTTAGGGCGTTATTAAAAGTTTCCACTCGTGTTCAAGGGTTAAAAATGCTATTTCCACATAACCATACAGCCAAAATGTGACAGAAGTTCCCCATTTTCATCAGAAAATGGGGCCTAAAATAGCCAGTGTGTATGTTCTGTGCTCTCACCTCTGACTCCGCTTCTGTTTTGCTACCCTCTGCCTGAAGTCTGGAGAATAATGCTTCTGGAGACACCTGACCAGCCATTCCATCTGCGAGGAGAGGGGGAAAACATGCAAAAATGTTTTTCTACACACTGATGAGAAACCGCTTATGATATTTGGATAATTTTTCTTTTTGCTCTTCCAATTACTGTAGATGGCACATGAACACTACAGTCGCTTTACATCTAGGTCAGCATTTTCCGATACTGGCCGGTAATCTGGCAGCATTTAGTATTAGAACATGGTGATGATATCAATCTCCAGTTTTTCCTGCACTGTCATTTCACTAATGTAGGTTTCAATCATCTTTCCTCCCTCCTTACAGGTCTTGATCTTCTCATCATTTCATTTCAAAACCGTGTGGTTGTTGCTATGTGCCATAGCAAAGTTAACAAGCGTTTAAATGCATTTATCTGCATGATGCTGGGAGGATACTTTCCAGATGGAGGTCCTCGACACACGTTTCCTTTAAAAAAAAAATCAGTCCCCGAGATCATGCTACAGTAATTAAAAATGACTATTAAGCCCCTAAACCTTTTTTTTGTCATTTTATTGGCTCTTACTGAAATAGGAGTTCAGGATAAAATGTGTCCATAGTTATACACAAGAATAGTTTTATTTTTACCTTTACTTTCATAGCCGGATTATATGTACCGGTAATAATACAAAAGAATTCCAGAAACTGATAACCAGTAAAGATTAACACACAGTAAAGTATGAAGGACTCTGTAGAAGAGAACACTCAATTCAAAATCAGGAATAAGATGAAATTACAGGTTACAGCTCAGACCGATCTACATCCATCAGGTCCTACCTCTGAGGGAACAGTGATTCCGATAGGTCTCTCTGACAGACTGCAGCTGAGCATATCTTTCCACCAGCACCTCCTTCTGTGACTCCAAACGAGGCTTCATGTCCAGATTTTGTTCGGCTAGACTGCGATTTGAGGCCAGGGCCATCTCTCTCTCGAGCTGAATATTCTGGATCTAAATGGAACAAGATGTACATTTCCTAAATAATGCTATAATCATTTCTGCAACCTAATTCAAGTTTGAGGAACTGAGCAACCGGGGAGCCCCGGTGATAACCAATTTCCGCTTGGGGGCTTGCATTAGTAGCAGGAATTGTGCATTTATCAGACATTAACAGTTCCTCTTTACCCAAAGCAGTAAACTTGGCATTTGTTTCAGCTAAATGATACTAATTAAACTGCACTTTCTACATGACTAAAAGGAGTCAATTCGACCTCCCTAAATGAATGATATTTGGTTCAAGAGCCGAAATGCTGAGCACTGGATGCCTATGCCAATCCATAATTCTACAATCTGCTGGTTTGGTATTTTGTTGATTTATTTTATTCAGTTATTCTTAAAACTGCTCTAGATTAAGCTTTCTGTACTTGGCTTGCCTCTTGTCTCTAGCGTATACATATCAAATGTTCTGGACTCATCTGTCTGTTGTTGGCTGTCATATTATTAGTCGTTTGTAAAACTGCATGAGGGTCCTATATCTTATTGCCTAAACATAGATTTTTATTTGCTGTTGTGGGCATCTAAAATACAACTGAAATGAACATGTTTACTACAATTAAAAGGTAACATTAAGTGCAAGGAGAAAAAGATGATATCAAAAGTAAATTAAAACTAGCTCTTTGCATGTAAACATACAAACCTACAGTGCATTTCCCAAGCATTGCCTTGTGTGGTTGAACAGTGTAAAGGACATGTGGAAGTTCTAGATTGTTTAACTGGGATTTGCTGTCTGTAGATGTTTTCCAGCAGTCATGACATGACTTTACCTCGTCAGACTCCAGCGCCATAGACTCCACCCTCTCGGGGTTGTCCAGGAGCTCCTGCAGCTCTGATTGGCTCAGGTCCTGAAGCTTATCCATTTGATTTGCCAGGATGACTGTCAGTCAAACAGGAACCAGGAAAGCGACATGGTAAAAACAATGTTTAGCCCCCTAAAGTTAACAATCGCAGGCATGTTTTCACTTAAGTCAGTATTGCTAAACTACTAAACGTAACACACACTGTAAACTTCCAACAGCTGCTACCGTGTTTATTAAATAACCACGTTCGAGCTAACTGGGTGAATTTCATCAGCATAAGCAGGCGTAACACGTTTATAACATTAGTGTTGTTAAAAGTCAAAGGAAACACCGAGCAGTGTTCAACAGATTCACCGTGGGGCCGCATGAAAAGGAACACAGAATAAGCCGTTCAAGCGAAACGCAAAGAAACGAGCAAGGATACTTACAAGACGCTAGCAAACCAAAGACCGGCTGATACCGACGGCTGGTGACATCCAACACCACCTATTTAATTCAGCTAAGCCAACTTGACACGCAGCCCCCCAATCCTCGGTACGCCTTGACGGAATCTGAATGATCGAGAAGCCGAACGCCCCTTTGTAATTGTCGGCGACCTGGTTAGCTTAGCTTGACGGTTCTGTCAACCTCCAATTCGGCGTGACGTTGGCGGATTCCAAGCGAGCCGATGACCAAAACAGTCGATGGGAAGACAATGTCACGCAGTTAGCCGTCGTCAACTTCGAGGAAAGCCCCAGCATTGAGCTACTAAAAACGGAATCCCGGAAGCTTCTGCCTCGTCCAGACCAACAGCAGCAACAGAAATTTTCGATGGGGTTTAATGCTCTGGTTAAAATGCACCTGTTGGTACTAAATCTACCCAGAACGTGCACATTAGGAAATTAAAAATAGGAAAGTTTTACACCATTTAGAAAGATATCGCCGCCATTTTAAGAACCGTCCACACTGTAGTGTATAATAGGGGTGCAATGGCCAAAGTACAGTGTTTTAACTGCGGCCCTTAAAAGGGACGAGTAATGGTATGGTCCGCAGATCAGCTGACACAAGGGGACTCCTATGTGACGGTTATGTTCAAGCAGCTGCACTTCCGTAATAAACTTAGAACGTCTCTCAGTTTGACCGTGACGTATTCAGCAGCTAAATATGCTTTAATTTAGAAAATATCACATCCCTCTATTTTCTGGGTACCCATTGTGTTCATGACATTGGCTCTATGTATAATACTTTTACTGTACATTAGGTAGTCTGTACAGTCAAAGTTTTAGGTGGAGCCTATAAATTCTACAGGGTCAGCACCCCCCATATATATATATATATATATATATATTATATATATATATATATATATATATATATAATATATATATATATACATATATAGATCCCTGATATAGATGCATTTTTGACAGTTGACCAAAACCTGAATTTAATGAACTGAAGTTATTGACTAACACTAAGTGCAAGGTGCGCACAAATCGTGTTTTCTTCTGGACGGTGTCACTTCAGAACTGCAAAGATAATGTTGGGGTTGGTTCTGTCATGTCTCCTGGGCAGCCTCTGTGGGTCTTAAGCTAGAATCATCCTTTCATCTATTTATCCAATCCAGGATAAATCCAAAGGGTTAGGCTTCAAAGGGCATGCAGCATTAAACCTAGGCCCTAGTAAACACGCAATTGTATGACTCTCAAACCAGACTGGTGAAAAGATTCTCTATGGGATTGCCCCAAATGGATAGGATCAGGAATTAGTCATAGTTCTGTAGTGGACAAATATCAATGTGTCTTTGACTAGTTATAATAGCTGCAGTCATAGTCAACAACAGTAGCACAGCTCTCACAGTATAACTAATGATGTTTACTTATAATCTTTCACTACTTATATTGAAAATTTTAAAAATATTCTAAAGAAATTATATTCTGCAGTCCACAGGGTTTTTAGGGTTCCCCAAAACATTTTTCTTCCCACCCACAATTTGCCTAAGTGTTTAAATTTCATGCAGATCTGGAGATATTTGGGCTCAGGATGTTGTGACAGGACTGCAGATTTGGATACGGTGTCGGTCAGAACACAATAGGAAGAGTTCGGGTGTTAAAGCTGTGAGATGTAAGTGGCGTTTACTTGCAACAAGCCGATCTTTAAAAGTAGTCCTAATCAATGCCAGTAACGTTGGGCTTATGTTTTTTGATATTTCTGCAGTTGCTGGCTGTCCAAACACCTTGTGAGTTTGTCATAATCTATGATGCTTTATAACAACCAAAGCTCCTTTGAACCTTTGCACTTGAAATATTGTGTGTTTTTGATCTTTAAACAATGTTTGCTCTTATTTCTGCTTGAGAAAAAATCCTGTCTTTCATGTACAAGATGAAGACAGAATAGTACATCTTGTTGAATGTGTCAAGCTGGCGATAAAATAAATGTAAAATGAGAAACTAGCTCCAAGATGTCACAGGGAGGTTTTATTTATTAGTATTTGAATGATCAAAAACGTGCCTGGCACACTAATTTGTATATCATTAATGTCCTAAATTTTGAATTACTATCAAATGAAAACAAAGTGCACTAATGTGCTTCCAAAACTGTGAAATACAGGAAGTATTTTCAGACTGCAGGGAAAATACTGGTAATTAATAGGCATTGAAAAATATTTAAAATATATTCCTTTACTTGAGATTATACATGTAAATATGCATTATTACCACCTCTCATTATTATTCAGAAAAACAAAGTGAACTACATATGCTTTCCCTCACTGACAAGGCCCCTTGCCAGCCTTACCAGCCATCCATCATATAACTATCCAACAAATTATGCCAATACATTTGTTGACTAGTGAATCCACAGACGTGATTCATGTTGCTTTCAATGTTTTGATGGCCGACAGGGACAGGAATCCATGGAGGAAGATGGCCCCACTGTTGTAGAGCAACAGCAGCATGATGATGCTCCAGGTGTAGGCCTGCAGGGGTGACATCACATCACATCACATCACACTTATTCCCTCGGCAACGTTTTCTCCAGTCAAGACAGTAAAAGTTAGTGATCGGAGGGCAAGACAACTGACCTCCATGAGTTCCAAAGGACATCCAAAATACGTTGACCTATAGTAATGGTAGGAGCTGGGAGTTGGGGGCAGCGGACACGTGGCCTTTGGCAACACGCTTAGGCTGTAGCAGTAGAGGCAGAAAGCCAACAGCGCCCCCACCAGGCCGGCTACATTGCTGCTCGCGCATTGCTGAAGCTGTGTTGAGGTCGACACATTTCTCATGTCATCTGCCATCATATTAAACTTAAAAACATCTAACTCAAACAAAAAAGATACTTTCACTGGCACTCAGGTGATCCACTCAGTATAACATGGTTGGTAGTAACAAATAGTTCCTTAATGGACTTGTTTAGGTCCCTTTAAATTAAATGTTAAATTGAGGAATGTGTTGAGACCTATGCAACAGTTTTATAAATCTTCCATTATTCTTTGTTTCAGGTTGTTATGGGAACATACCAGTGATCTACTGGGATTCCTCTCATTGGCCATGGTGAGGGATCCCCCTGCCATAATCTGTACACACACACACACACACACACACACACACACACACACACACACACACACACATACACAAGAGTAGCGGGTTTTACATTTTAAGCTGCTTTGTGTTGATTAAATGTTTTATGACACTTGAGGAGAATAAAATGAGACATACTAAAATCCCTAAAAGGAGTGGCAGGATGAAGATCTTTGGCAGAGTTGTGTCGGTGTAGACCAGCAGGGCTGACATTAGCACCTGGAACAGCCCCAGCAGTATGGTGACCACCTGTGCACAAACAAGGAAGCAACGCCACAGTCAGACAAATGCCTCTTAATATGGGGATTCTTGATTCTCGGCGAGTTGAGCTCACTGCAGCACTTTCAGGATCAAACCAGGGGAAGAGGCGATGTAACCTGGGCCCCCCCACTGGCACCTCCTCAGAGGACATAGCGCTGCAAAAGAGAATAAATATTTAAGTGCCCAACTCAATTTGTACAAGGTTTAAGTTGAAGCAAAGAGCGAAGAGGGGAAGTGTGCCGTTAATGGGGTGTTTAAGGAGCGATCTGACATAGCGTGGTGAAGTGTTCGGTGGCGACAGCACAGTCTTGTGAGGAACTGAGAAGCCGGAAGCTGACTTCAATACATTTGTTGTCTTCTGGATCCTTGGAATGCATTTGGCTTTCCATAAACTGCTTCCACAGAGTCGGGATGAGATCAGATGAATGGAAGTACAGAAGAAAATCAGGGACAATTTATTTATGGCCCAGAATCACGGCTCTTTACATTCTCCAGTAATTTATAACACAGATTCTGGGCAGTGCACTATTCAGTAGTAGCTCAACACAAACATTTAGTAAATAATTTTTGTTTGTTTATTCCAAATTATAAAAATGAAGTCTACCCAGGCCACTAATGCAGTGTGACGTACGTCAATACTTTAGTGCAGGTACGATGTTCAAAAAAACTACCAAAAAACGTATTCCTTTTTTATGGTTCACAGTTTAAGCTATCACGTGGAACACGTTGTAAACGGACACACAAGAGTCCAGAGAAATGGAGTTGTGTTCATAAACAAGGGATGAATGAGTCATGATCACGTTGCCAAAGGGGCCAGAACAAGCGGGAATCATGCTGGGATGAACAGCCGCTCTCTAGGCTTGTGCGTGCGGGCAAAATAACGAAGTTGCGAAACAGCGGAAGTGGAGATTGTGTTAGTTCATCAAAACCAAATGTCAGGGTCCTCTGACAAAAGGAGGAATGCAGCAAGATGAGAAGCAGATGTGGTGACAATCTGAGGGAAGCGGAAGGAGGAGGAGGAGGAGGAGGAGGAGGAGGAGGAGGAGGAGGAGGAGGAGGGATGCAGGGGGCGACTAGCAAAATGCAATAATACAAACACTATTTTATCCATTTGATAATTTTATGGTTTATTGTGGATTTTGTCTTATATCTAAAACGAAGATGTCTTCTCTCTTTCCACTCAGTGACATGTTGCACTGGGTTTTTTAGGAATCACGGCAACACACATGCCAAGATTTGATGATAGCATGAACGCAGCAAGAAAACATACACAAAACAATGATTATTTTTCGCCTGGATCTGGTCCAATGGAAATAAAATTGAGCCACAGTCCTAAAATACCCAAGCAATTCACATGAGAGGAGCGGCTTACTAACCTTTGGTGAGACGGTGAGCCCCAGAGACGTCTCTGAAGTGGAGAGATTGGATGTCTCTGACTTTCTCAGACGGAAAGCTGCTGTCCTTCACATCAACCTGTAATGGCTGAAAACAAAAAAAGCTGAATTTTGGAAATTAAAGCACGACGGGAAGAGGAGGAGCTCTGGGGATCTCACGCAGATACAAAAAACTTTGTTTGTAACAGGCAGATTTGCTGAGCAGAGCAAAGTGAGTCGCGGGAGGCACCTTCAAATCAGCCGTGATCCAGGGGGAGGTCAAAACTTTTCACGGACACATTTTCCAGACAGGCAAACCGGTAGGGATCCTTTTCATCACCCTTTAAACCCAATCTGAGGGAAATACGAGTGTATGAGTGTGTGAGGCTACTCTTAAAACTAAAAATCCAAATTACAACTGGAGTTCTGCTCATTTGCAAAACAGTGTAGCAAATGAAATAAATGGGTTTTTGTTTTTTTTAATCAAGTAGTTGGACATCATTAGCTGGGGCTGTAGAGTAGTCTCTGGGGGAAGGGCAGGGTTGCGTTCCTGAAGTTTTTGGGGGTGTGAACTAACTCCTGCCGCTGTCGTCTGCAGGAGATGGCTGTGGCAGTTTCCAGGGATCTGAAGGTGCACATGTTGGAGGATGTGAACACTACCAAGCTCGTAGACAGACAACAAGCTCTAAGAGCTGCCATTCAGAAAGGGGAGCCCAAATGTTTAGGGGTGAGCAGGCAGAAAGAATGTCCTGTGGGTGACACATTAACTTAATTGACTGTTAACAAACATTGATCTTTACATGATAAGATCAAAAACGTTGCTTTGAATGTGTTTGTACATTAAACACACATTTATCCTCATTCTCTCTTTGTCTGTGTGAGACAGGTAACCCAGCTGATGCTGGGGCTAATGGTCATGTCCTACTCGATTCCATTACACCTCACAGAGGTCACGGAGGTGGTTAGGCTCCTGGTCCCCTGGTGGAGTGGCCTGGCGGTATTGTAATATAATAGAGCCATATCAGAGAATCCAGTCTACATTAACATTGCTTGATTTGTGTTTTGATGCTTTCTTATTGAGTTTCAATGGGTGATTTCCATTGTGGTTGTGTGTCTTTCTGCGTCTCCTAGTTTTTAACAGCTGGAATATCTGGGATCATCTTGGACAAACACTGCAATATGAAGATAGTAAGTAGGAACACACAAGAAGCTTCCCATGAACAGCATTACACAACACCAACTCAACACCCCTTTCCTCATTCTCTGGTTCCTGCTGATGTCATCTGTCTGAAGAAATGAAACTTTTGTGCCTGTTTACTTGGTTTCAAATGTATCTTCAAACGTCTCATTTGGCTTTCTAGTTGTTTAATATTAGCTGCAGCGTATCTTATTAACTGAATTTTGGCAGCAGAGGAAAATACTATCAATTCAGTTCAAAGGTTTAAACTCTTCTTTTCATTACATTACAGAAACAAATAAATCCAGCAAGGTGGCACAATAGTTAATGTATGTCTTTCTGATTGTCAGTAATCAAAAAGTTATCAACAGATTGTAATGAAATGTTCAGGACATACAAATCATTAAAGTGGTGGCATTTGAAGTTCCAGAGGGACGTTGTCCGTTGAACTTACAAGGATTGAAGGCTGAAGGTTGAAGGCTTTCCTCAAAATGTCCATATGATGATCAATATGTTGAGAAATAAGTACCGTTATACACTCTTGAGATGGCTGTTATCATCTTCGCCATCGTTATCATCATTGTCATCATCACACACTGGAAAGTCAGTTTTGTAGGTTTGTAAGTCACTTTACAAAAAAATGTAATTTATGATAATATAATATACTTTCCCATGTCATTTTACATGGTATTTTGATAAAAGTCATCCTTGCACCATTTGAACCACACCACACCTATTGAATAAATTAAAGTCAACACACCAAGACCAGTGTAACCCAGCAGTCCAGCGACTGATGCTAGCATCGTTTCTCCACAGCCAACGTGACCAGCAACGTACATCACTTACTGACGGCTTCTATAAATTCCACATCGCTGAGCCATCCATCGAACCGCCAGGCTTCCTTTTACATGTCGCTAAAATGGCCACGACTCACACGTTCCCGTTATGATGATGGTGTTTGTGTTTCTGCAGCTGGGAACCTGTTTGATGACCAGTTTGGTGTCTGCTGTGCTCTCAGTGGTGGCTGTGGTCCTGTATTCTGTGGACTTGATCAGGAACCCTGAAGTGCCTTGTGTCAAGCTCCCGTATGACGCCTGTGATGACCAATATTATGCCGTAGTCAGTACACTATTTATTACTGTTGTACAATGAAAGCAGGATTTTAAAGATTATTTGTGTTAAACATGTACAAAATCACACACACCATCACCATTTACTTACTGGATATGTATTTTGCTTGTACATAATTCAGTGGGCTATTAACGTTTCTTTTTTTATTCATACAGTATAAGGACTGTTTATATGTATGACTGCTTTTTATGCATTGTTATAACAAACTATTCATCATAATAACAAATTAGAAATGGGAACTGCTCTTTGTATCCTAGTTTAGCTCATCCAGTCAAAGCCTGATTGTTACAAGAAGACAGGATTGTTTTACTGCTAACAACTCAAAGGATCAGTCATATATAATATTCCTATTATTATTTCACTTTTTCCATCACGCTGCTACAGGCAAAGTTGGAAATATATCCTTGAACTGCATCTTGGAAACAAGTGTTTTACTGTTATGCTTATGCTCTGATAAGACAAGGCCTTTATATAGTGGGGAAAAAAAATTCAAGGTGCTTCTCTGTATTTTAGGCTCATATTTTGTCCAAATATTGCCATTACCACAAGAAAAAAGTAACTGTTATCTATTTCCAGCTGTTTCTCTGTTCAGACACAGGGAGCACAAGGGGAACCTTATTTATCTACAGGAGAGAATGGACTACTGTATATTGTTGAAATGTAAGAAATAGTGTAAAATAGATGCTCGCCTTTAGTCTTCAGTGGGCCAACCCTGCTGACCCACTCAACTCTTATACCAGCAGTTTGTCATAGTTAATGTACTTGCTCGATCTCTGCCTATCCTCCCCCCTTCTCCTCTCTCTCTACCCAGCCGGCCATCAGCAGGAGGGTCCCCCTACATGAGCCTAGTCCCGTTCAAGGTTTCTTCCTGTTAAAGGGGAGTTTTTCCTTGCCACTGTTGCTTGTTGGGGGTCAGGCCCTGGGGTTCTGTAAAGCACCTAGAAACAATTTTGATTGTAACAGACGCTATATAAATAAAGATTGATTGATTGAAGAACAGCTGATTAAAAGCCCAGGACACCTCGCATCCATTGTCCAACCACAGATCACAGCACATCCTGGCTACTTATATCTCCTGCTTTAAAGCCACTCTGATCGTTATGCTATTTGGCATCCTGTGGCATCAGAAGTCTTTTTTGCCCCCAGCACTAGTATGAGTCAATGTTGCTGGTTGCTGTTTCCACAGAAGCTCAGCAGGGGAGTCAAATGGTCCCTATGTGTCTTCACATTGGCTGAGACAGTCGTCTCCCTCGTCCTCTGTGGCCTCCTCTTCAAGCGGAGACACAGCTTTGCACAGTATAATGTAAGAATTTTTTTTTTCAAACAACTTTTATTTATAAACACTGAAGAGCCATCAGGTCATGTGGCTTTTACATGTTTCTGAGTGCATTCGATGACGTATGCTGATGATTTTCTGTTTTTCTAGATGCTCACTCAAGCTGTTCCATCCTCCACACAAAGTACTGATCCCTTGAACTGAGCTGTTGTCTTGGAATTTACATCATCGTTGTGTTTTGTGTCATAGAATCGTCTATATGATCGTGTTTATACATTGATTTAATGATAGTGAACAATGTTTTAAGTAATAAACATGATCTTGAATGTGGTGTAACAGATCAACTCCATATATCTTTGTTATCTATGGAACTATGCAAATATTTTGATATAACAGATATTTGCATCAATGGATTAGAGAATATGAATCATATTAATGTGTCTGTATAACTGGCCTATAATAAATTGAAAAATGCTAAAAACACACATTAATTTCATTTTTCATTTCTAAGATGAAGAATAATTTCTAATCATATATTTCTGCATTTATACAGTATGCATGTGTGACTGCTTGTGGAACACATTTCTACTGTACCTATGAGCATTAGCTTTTATTTTGTTCACCCAAATGATACTATACAGAGCCTATACAAATCGTACTATCTCTTTTGATCTAGCACTTGAAGTCATATTAGCACTTTTTACAAATAGATTTATTCTTCAGGGTAATGAATGTCTAACTATCATTAGGAGTGTTCATTGAATGTATTAATGAAGGTACATATGGAATCCACCCACCAATGTGCAATAACCAATAACTTCTGGAATAGGTATATTTTCGCAACACCAACGAGTCAGTTATTACCCACGAGAGCCAGCAGGGGGCGGACGTTTGCCGATCTGTCATGCGCTCCAAAGTTTGTCCCCGTGACCACATCCTGTATGGAAGGAACTTTTCATCACCGCTGCAAATCCATGAGCAGATCATGGCTTTCTCCTGGGTAAGACGGGGCCTTTGGGTTCTCATCGCGGCCTTAATCTGCGTGTCGGCAGAGAGAGGTCCGGAGAGTCGGTCCGGTTTGATCCTGGAGCTCCAAGCGGCCCTGAATGAGTTGGTCGAAGACGGAAAGGGTTACTTGGGCAAGTTGGCCGGAAAGCAAACCGTACTGTCGGTGTCCAAGGTGAGTTATGGCAGGATTACAGAATTGTACACTTACATAAACGACTGGAAACAAGCCTTTAAGTTTGTGTTAATTTTTTTCATTCATATTTTTCCATGTATAAAGACTGAGTTCCATAAAGTAGAAACAATTTAACACAAGCTGTTCAAAAGGGGCAACTATGGACGCACCTTTATGTGGACCTGAAAACATATTTCGTACATAACTCTTTGTTTGGAGTTATTCCTACTTGTTTAATTTCTTTCATTAAAGCCTCATTAATATGTTGATATTTGCGAAAGGAAGTCAAGTGACCTGCACTCCTCCCCAGGCCTTCTCTCTGGTTCTGGCTTCTGTGGCAGAAAATGTGGCTGCAGGTCTAAATGTTCTTCTCCAGTATGTTTCACATTTCCTCCAGACTGCTGGGATTCAAGGTAGCTTCCATTCAACCCTCCCTCCCTCACATCCAACCATCTCTCTCTCTGTAATATGTTACCTATCTTTTCTTATTTCCACAGTGGACATTCCCATCCATGAAGTCACCCCCGAAGGTCTGGTCTTTGTCACCCAGTGGGTGCTGACTGCTCTCATCGGTTATTGGATGCTCTCGCTCGCGTTTCACCTGGTGACCAAGACTCTGAGACAGGCCTTCTGGCTTCTGAAAGTCAGTGCAGCTTTAGCCTGTTTTGTCTACATCCTGAGTGACCGCAGCGTGGCTACAGAGACCATAGCCATCCGAATGGGCGTTCTGGTGCTGGTCTGTTTCCTGTTGGGTGTTGGACCCTCAGGGGGCACAAATGTGACTGATAAGACATCTCAGTTGGAGGAGCAGGTGATGATCCTGGAGAACCGGCTGAGAGAGATGGAGAGGTGGAGAAGGAGAGATGAGTAACGCTGATCAGGCAGCTGCTGCTTGTTTTACATGTCTGCGGTATTTTTTGTTGTGATGATTTGATCGATTTTCTTTTACCAAAATAAATTCTCAGTGAGATGACTTCTTTTTTCTGTGTTTGGACTAATGGTTTAGCTTCTGCTAAAAACCTTCATAGATGATGTCTTGACTTCCACTGCTAACTTTTCCATTCCTCGCCAGTACCACAGTCTGGTTTGGGAACTGCTCTAAGATTTTGGAGCCTCTGGACCAAAACCACCAGGTTTGGGTAGTTTTTAACCCATCAAACACTATAATGCACATCAGGCTGGACGCTATCGATGGTCAAATCACCAGAAAATTCAGCATCAGAAGTTTAGCAAAAGAAAATCCAGTGATGCAATCCAAACAGTGATGCATTTTGGAAATGCATCATGTGGCCAATGAGGTAAAAATATGGTTTGGGGTTTATTTTGGCTACAATTAGGTGTTTGGAGAACAAAGGAACATCAGGGGTTGTTCAAAAGCCATCTCCATTATGTAACTTTATTCATGTACTGACATCAGGCAACTACACACTACAGTACAAAGGCAATGTTGTACAATATTAATATGTTGGAGCACGTCTCTTCCACATTCTCCTCGATGATATGACGGATCTATTGCACAAAGGTCAAAATAAAACAACTTATTTGCTGATTATCTGAGAGAGAGTGGTGAGATGAGAAGGCACTCACTGGGATGTCAGAATTGAGAACATCCGCTCGACTTTCCGATGGCAGTTGACAGCTTATTGTTCCAAACTAGCAACTGTAAACAACTGTTTTATTCCATTTACAGGTTGAGGATGACCCCTTGGCATCTCCCATATAAAGAAAGTAAAAACAGTAGTTGTGTTTTTCTGTATGAAAATTCTGCTGATTAAATACATTTTAAAAAATGCTACTTGCTGTTTTAATCTTGACCCTTCGCGAACACCGTATGTTTGGTTAAAATGTCAAATGATGGTCATTTACAAGACCACATCTGTTGAAGGTAACTGGAGGTTATAAAAGCTGGTTAACATACTTTTAACGGCTTCAAAAAGTTTCCCAGCTCTATGCAGAGGCAGGCACTGTAACAGTAACAGAGGTATTGATCAGGCTCGTAAGTAACTCTGGCATCACCAAGAGAGAGCTCAGACTTCATAAAAGGAAATCAGCAAAGTCAGACAACCAGTAAGACAAACATTCTCAACCTTTACGGTTGTCTCAATGGAGACAATACAGGTCAGATAGAATTGGTAATCCAAGACACGTTGATATTTGTCCACTACCAACAGAAAAAGTTGGACGTTTACTCCAGGTTTGGACCGATTATGAGCTGGAAACGATACAGCGCAATCATGCATATTATGAGTCTCCATCCCAAAGCCGAGAGTGAACAGGCTTGAGAGTTGGTGGTGGACCAGTGGTGCAAATGGACAAAAAACTTTTAAAACAATCATTCTAAAACACCCTACAAATACACAGTAGCAACAGGAACAAACCAGATCAGCTATGTTGACCTTGTAGACGCCCATAAACATGGTTTTGTTAGTTAGCAGTGAGAGTTAAGTGAGGCATTCTCTTTAACTCATTGGGCTGGGGTGGGGTGGGGTGGGGTTGGGTGGAGGGGGGGGGTGGTGTATTTATATTTGTATAGTTACGAGTCTTTTTTTAGAACATACCGACTAAAACATAACTAGCATTCATTCCCTTTGAAAGGTTGTTTTACATTTACATTTAAACGTGACTCTGAGTGGAAGAAGAGGGCATACAGGCGGGGGGCACAGTAACAGTGACAACAAACTCTTGTCAGCTTCCCTACAGGAAGTTGGTGGAGGTCTTCTCTCCATCGATCTCAAACTTGCAAGCACTGGCGGAAGGGTTGGTGAACGAGTGCTGCTCCGGGGCCAAGGAGGGATCTTTTTCCTGCAGACAGACAATCCAGTTATTTGGAACCCAAATTATCTCTGAGGATGAGAAGTGAGGATGCTGGATTATACTTTGGAAATGGTTATTGGCCTGACAAAGAAGTGCTCCTAACAGGTTCATTGGGGCAAATAGTGAAATATGAAACGGAGAAATAAGGAAGAAATTAGAAAGAAAGCGAGGAAGGCGGGTTTTAATACCTGTGCAGTTGAAGTCAGCAAAGTGTCGGTAGGCGAGGAAGCTTTGTTCTCCATTTTGATCTCTTCTCCGGCCTGATCAGTGTTTGGTGGTGGAGCAGAGCTGTACATGGCCGGAGCAGCCACGTAGCCCTGTTCATTCACAGGAAATCAGAGAGTCACCAACTTTTCAGAGAGGAGAACCACAGACCTGCTCTATGCAGATGCATAGGATGCTAACAGTCCCCCACCCCCACTTGGTAGGCCAGACAATAATCTGGTTGACTTTCGGCTCCTGCTAGTTATATTTGGAGGAGCACAACTATTTATAGGTGGACGTGGACGATAAGCTGAAATGGGCCAAAAACACTGATTCCCCCTACATGACGGGTGAGCGCTCATGTCCATTGACATCTGCCGGACAATGTTGAGGATGTTTTATGGGTTTGTGGTGGCCATTGCCATGCTTAGTGCTGGCATGCGTCAGGGCAGCAGAATGAGGGTGGATGCTATGTTGCAGGAGGGGAAGAAAAGAAGGACAATATTGGACGACTCTTGACGTCCTCTGCAGGACATGCTGGCCCACTGCAGCCAGAGACTCGTACCACAACGTTCTACCACAGAGCACCAAAGGAGAAGGTTAAAGGTCCCCTAATTCTCTCTTTTTCTGCCACATAGAATTTAACAATACCATTGGAACTGCAGGTCCAGGGGGGTACTGGCCCGGAGGTGGGCCGTTCCACTGTGGAGACGGCATCATCGTTGGATTGGTAGGAGGATAAATAGGATTCTGAGGTGGGTAGGCTGGATTCATGCCCTGAAAAAAAGATATTTCTTCCTTAATAAAAGAGAATGTATAAAAATAACATAGAAGTTAATGCTTTGGTGCCTCATTCACACAGCTTTGACCAATACTAACTGGGGCTGGTGGGGGTCCATTCCACTGTACTGGTCCAGTGTTTGTAGGGGGAGATGAACTGTAGGACCCTGTGAAGGAAAACAAAGAGACAGATCAGATGTGGAAAATCCCACAATGACACAATCTCTTAGGTTGTTACGCACCATGCCGGGACCATGGTGATACATCTGAAAACACAGCAGACACAACAAGCATTACAATACAGGTAGGAATCATATGGACCCTGTGGTGGAGTCAACGGCAAGGGTTCTTACATCTCCTGGTTGTCCAGGGGTGTTGAAGGGAGGACAAGGCCCAGCGGGACCACTGGGGACATAAGTGTGAGCTGGAGAAGGAGAAGTCTGACGAGGAGAAGTAAAAGACACAAAGGAATTTATAGATGAAGACCGTCTAAGGACAAGCAATAACATCCGATATCCTGAGCGCATGGCCGGTCTACCTGCAGTGTGGCAGCGGTGGTGGCCTTCTTCTTGAAGATCTTCTTTCGGCAGCAGCAACAGATTCCAGCTGGAATGCCCAGCAGGAGGAGAAGACCCAGAAGTGGGTTTCCCGCTGAGTAGTCATGGCGATCTGCGGTCAAAGACAGACGCGTGCTTGCATCAGAGTAAAACTGTGGCCTCCTCGTCAATCATCAGAAGGTTTTAGGTGCTCTGAGTGTGACCGACCTGTGATGTCCATCCTTGTGACAGACACAACCCGAAATCTTTGGTCTCTCAGAGTATAGTGCCCCTCGTCGGAGTAGTTGACATTCCTGATCTCAATGTTCGCCTTGTGGGTCAAAACCCGGTCCCAGTAGTTTGCCAGGTCCTGCGACACGCGAGCACCGCTATGCACCTGCGGAATCAATGGATGCAAATACATTTAACATATCATTTATAACCTCAACATTCATATCTGCCCCACCGATCACCCCTCCTCTCACCAGTGTGACGTTGCCATACTCCCCAGAGAAGGAGAGGTCAGCATCGGCCACTTCAATGCCTTCGAGCGAGATGTAGAGACTCTCTCCAGCTACGCATTTCACATAGTTACGTCTGGCTGTTGGGGACACAGCAAACCTCCCTCACGTCACATTTTTTCAGCATTTTACTGAATAATACATTTTTTCAAACAGACACCAGTGTTTTGGGGCCCCTGGTCAAGGGTTTTCTTGTGGGAACTTCAGGGTTCACCTACTCACTCAGTGAGTAAAGGTCCTGTCATCCGGATGCTCTAAAAACACTCAAATCAAACCTGAGCTCATTTGCGGTTGCCTCGGCAACTCCCAAACATCTGGGAAACCGGGGGGGGGGGGGGGGGATTACTGACTTCCCCATCACATTTTCCCTCATTCAGTGGCACATTTCAGAGAATAAATATACCCAAAAATCCCCACATGGTTCCGTCGTAACAACTGTGCTCAGATGTCACTGTTGGATTTCAGATCTGACATATTAGATTTTCTTCATTTGCTTGAGTTTTTCCAAGACACCGAGCCGGCGGTTGTTTGTTAAAAGTGAACTGTTGTCACACCTCATATACATCTGTGCATCATATACAGACACAGAACACAGAAGAGGTTTTTCTTTCCACGAACAGCTATGGAAACTCACGTGTGACGGCCACTCTGACGGTGGAGATCTCTTTGTTCCAGAAGTCGTTCAGAGTATATGTCCCCTCGTCCTTATATGTCACCTAAGGAAGCATACAGACGCCGAGAAATCCAATCAAAAGTTGACCTCTGCACCATCACATAACATCTGTACCTTGTCGATGTACCAGCGTCGGTCACTTCCTGTCCCAGACACCCTTCCTTTGCTTGCCCTTTAGAAAAACAGGAATAAGGATCATCGGAAACAGCAAAACCGGTGGAATAACCCATTTTAGGCTCCTTCCAGATCCCCACCTCAGTCCGCCACTCCTCCAGTATAGGCTGGTACTCCCAGGATCGCTGGCAGGAGTAAACTCAAGCTTCTCTGCACTTTTTGGCAGATAGATTTTCAGCTGGCGACCATGAACCAGACGCTCATGGAGATCACGGACAGCATAAGACTCTGTGACCGGAAATATCAAATATTAACATATGCAAAGGTGGTCTTTGTGGTCACACAGATCAGGTTGATATTTGTGGTTTTACAGATAAACATATAACACAGCTGGATGAGATGAAGGCAAGGCCAACACTGGATTATTTATATAATACAGTTTATACACAAGCCAGGTCAGGTCTGACTTTCAGCTGAGCAATGCATAGATTTTGATACTCACCCACACTGTGGGTGACAGCTCCCACAAGGAAGATCACGCTCCATATCATCTGCATAGGAACCAGAGGTTATTTGGATCAATGATGCCCTTACTGACTGCTTTTGTTTAAATAAAAATTAATTGCATTTACACTCCCCAAGCACATGGTGAGACAAAATAACCAAAGTGGCTTGATGCTTTCCTGGATTTTTTTGTGGTAGCTCAGTCTGTGGGAGGGCTGGGAGAGGAGCCGGAGGGTTTACAGGTCCAAACAAATGGAAAGGAGAGGGACAAGGTGCATCTCCAGTCATAAAAAATAGGTCTTTGGATGGAAAAGGGGCTTTTATGAAATATTATGTGTTTTATATACCGGTACCTGTATATGTTTTGGGGGTTTTAATACCAAGTGGGATGGGCAGAAGGGGTAAAAAGAACATTAGTAAGCCATTGGAACTGAGTTGTGACTATTGATTTGCAAGCCCTGAATGGATCTCTTGACTTGAAAGTCATTTTGGTGACTTGTGACTTATGATTCCTTCTCTCCATTAACTCATTCACTGACTCGCGGGCAGCTAACCGCAAAGAGAAGACACCATGAGACTCCTGCGTAACTACATTTATACAAATATATCAAGATAATCTCTCTAATAAAGCAACAGCTGTGTTTGTAGGAGACTAGGCTGAGAGTCAGAGGGTTTCTGGTTTAAGTCCCAGTTGGAATTAGGCTTGTCTGGAGCTGTCTGCCCAAATGTCCTTGATTGCATGTATGGTCTTGTATGGTCATGTATAATGCAACAAAAATGAGTCACATTAAGCACTATAGGAGCCAGTCCTCTCAAATTAATATTCAGACTAATTTAATTGGGCAAACGTTTCAAAGAGAAAATTGCAATTTTGGAATTTGTTTTGCAATCACGACCAAAAAACTAAAAATCCCGACAGCCCGTGAAGGCGTCTGCGTGCCTGCAGGCCTGCGGAGGGCGTTCCCTCTCCTGACAACATACATATAAATGTAACAAAGGGAGGCGCCAGGCAACCATTCCATCAGTAATTTCTGAAGGAAAAAAAAACAAAATGGCACAGATCCTTACGACTTTAATTGTGAGGCGCAGCAAAAAAAAAAAAAGTGTTTTGACGCAAGCTTACTCTATAATAAACTCGGTTTAGAATAGAAGGGTAGAAAATAGCAACAACAGCCATTACACAGGGCGCGACCACCACCGTGTGCCCCTCAACCACGCAACGTGATCAACCGTCCATATGGAGCCGCGTTGTACCTTATCGGGCACAGAATCTATTCCCCCAATTTAAACACAAATACATGCATCATTCTAATATGTCCAGTATGTCCTGTTGAATATTTGAGCTGCACGTTAAACACCTGGGTCTAATTAAACCGAGTCACTGGAAAATCCTTAGTTAAACTACATGGAAAAGAATCAAAAGGGTTTGTGTAGAGGTCTTACTCACCTTGCAATGCAGATAGTGTGAATTTGGAGTTGACACCGGTTTTCAGTGGGTGTTGCTGAGAAATGTAGAAGACAACCGCTGTAACCGGTCGGCGGTCAGGATGCACTGTTGCTTTCACGGACTGTCGGAAACATTCCCACAAGAGTCAGTCTGGTCTGGTTGGCGTTATCGTGGTACAAGGGTCTACAAACTGTTCTTTATGTCATTGCTGCTGCTGTTGGATTTCTCTCAAGTTAACAACGACAGATAAGAGTTTGAGGAGGAAGAGTAGCACTTTTCACTCAGAGAGGGGATTTATATATTATAAATTATAATGCCCTCCACCACCTGGCACACTGTTGGCAGGGTATTGGCAGACAGGAGATGTGGCTGCTGTTGGCACAATACTCAAAGAATAAAGAGGAGAAAGTAGTAAGTGGAAGTAAGTGTAACAGTTGTAGTAAGTGGTGCATTCTACGGTCAGTGCAAGACACCATCTGAAACAGTCAGCAAACCCCAACACTCAACATCCTAGTTTCAAGGTAAATTGTCTATCTAGTGGAACAGAAACCTGCCTGGATCGCGAGCAGCGTGTTTACTTCCCAGAAGAAATGGCCTTTATTCAGGAGTAACTTTTGCCAATCATGATCTCAGAGAACACGCATTTTTGCTTCAGTATGTTTTAATTGGTTGTAAAAAGCAGATTTGACAAATTCGAAAAGGAAAAGTCAATGTATAATAATAATAATAATAATAAAATTAGCCCAAATTAGTTAATGATATCCTGTAGTAAAAGCTCATGAGGAGCCAGAGAGCTGTAAAGGCTGTGGGAGGGGTGAGAGGTTTACTGTCTTAATCTGTTCTTAGAGGATAGAGGCTTAGTGGGACATCAGGTTAGGTTGACCACACATGTTATTGTCTCACAGTTGAACCTCTCGGCATTTGTCAGTCATCACAATTCTTTTGACTTTTAACAAATGTTCTGACACCAGAGTTGCTGGATTCTTGGTAAAAACTCTTTAAGCTACCTGAGCAAGATGAAGGACCGCCTGGCGCAGTTAAAAGAGGTAGGCTCCTGTCCGTTCTCCGTGATGCACTAGATTCTCTCTAATATTATGTCCAAACACTGTTAATTGCTAAAACTACCAGCTGCTACTCCGGTACTAACAATTGTTACCTCTTGGACTATATTCTGGATTGTGGAGGACATGTTCAACAGAAGCAAACATTTTTAGATTGTTAAATGTTAGATTAGAAATCTATGAGGGGGAACATTTCCAGGCTGGGAGAGATGAATAAATGGATGCAGAGTTTTTAAAATAAATGATTTGTTTTATACAATCATAGCAACTTAATACAAATTATGACACAAACTAAACACAAAGATGATCCAGTCCATACCACTGACACCATTTACACAAAGCTTGAGCGAGTACGCAGGACTAATCATGCTAAATAAGATTAATTCAGGTGTGTAGCGAGCAGTGGACTCGCTGACTAGATTAATTGACAGGAAATTGTTTACAGATATATTTAGTCTGGAGTGACCATCTGCCAGCTTAAAATGACATTTATTCACAATATATTAAAATGACAAATATTTATATTGAGAATCATGTCATTTGTGACAAAAGGAAATGTGTGTGTGTGTGCGTGTGTGTGTGCGCGCGCGTGTGTTATTGATCTCTGTGATCAACAGAAAAGTGATGCTGGAGGAGATGATGTTGAAATTCCCGTCGAAAATGAAGCTTTTATGGATGATTTCTTTGCTCAGGTATGGAACTTTATCGTAAATGTTTGAATTTCTAATAGATAATTAAATTGCGCACTTGCTGGTGTGTTGTGTGTGTGTGTGTGTGTGTGTTGCAGGCTGAAGACATTCGCACTAGCATCGATAAGATTGATGAGAGTATCACAGAGATCAAGAAACTCTACTCCATTATACTGTCGGCCCCCACATCGGACCAGAGTTCGTTTCTGAAAAATAACTCGAAAATTGAATTAATTTTTATATTTATGGTGTGCATCATCATCATCATAATTCAATGTGCAAAGGGCACCAGCTTAAATTAGATAATAATTAAAGATTAATAAATAAAGTTAGATTTTAATAACATGCAAGTCAAGCGTACATTTCTATGTGTTCTGCATGTCTAGTGGACGCATGGCAATATATGTGAATTTAAATATAGTGTATTTATTTTTACACAGATATAAACACGTGTGTGCTTTATGATTCGCTCTTATTCAGAAGTGCATGATGACGTCGAAGCTACGACCAACGAGATCAAGAAGGCCGCCAACAACGCCAGGAACAAGCTCAAGAGTCAGGCGGCTTCTGCTTTTCCTTACATTTGATTTCATCTTTGACAGAACACAAAATCAGTCAGGATGGGAAAAAAAATACTCAATGCTTAAAAGAAGATAAAATAAATAAATAAATCTGAGTGTCATAAATAATCAGGTTTGTTGTCATTTTCATGCACTGCAGGTATTGAGCGTCAGTTAGAGTCCAATACAGATGAGAGAGCATCAGCTGACCTTCGGATACGTAAATCACAGGTCAGGCATCTATCTATCTATCTATCTATCTATCTATCTATCTATCTATCTATCTATCTATATCTATCTATCTATCTATCTATCTATCATCTATCTATCTATCTATCTATCTACCTACCTACCTACCTACCTACCTACCTACCTACCTACCTACCTACCTACCTACTCCCATCATGCACTTCACCTACCTACCTACTCCCATCATGCACTTCACCTTATCTATTTTAAGTAACATGCATGTGTGGGGTGAGCAGGGGCGTGCACATGCATGTGTGCCTGCGCCTGCTTGGAGTTGCCTCTGTAGAAGAGTTTAGAAGAAGTGTACAGACTGATGCTGATCACTACACAGACAGAATCATGAGCTGGAGCCCCTCCAGAATGTGGGACCGGAGATGTTGGAATCTGGTGGAACTGGTGGAGGAGGTGGTGCCATTCTGCTGTGGCTGTGCATTGTTCCTTTACATGCTCCCGAGGCTCCCGAGGCAAAGAACAAAAAAAATCAGTCGTTGAATGAAGCAAGCACTGGTTGTTGTTTTTTATTCAAGGCCAAAGACAAAGGGAAAGGTTGGATTTCCAGGGAGTAAAAGGCACTGTGACACCCAGCACCCAGAGTTCATGTGCTCTTTGTGGTTCAGTTTCCTCCGTCATCACACATCACACAGGCTAGGTTGGCCTACAGGTCTTTGTTGCAATTAACAGTTGGTTCTCAATCGACTCACCTGGTTAAATAAAGGTTAGATAAAATAAAAGATGCTGCTGGGACAAATAACACTTGTTCTGGTGCCTTTGGAGGTCTCTGCTTCCAATGATTTGATTTTATTCACTAGTTGCTTTTCATCGGCACCGATGACATTTTTTGGTTTTTCCATGATGTCATCAAACACTGCAGTTAACCTGGCATGACTCAGTTAGCCCGCCCACCCAGAAGCTGTGTGATTGACAGGTCCTGGCTGACAGAGTACCAATGGGATGTGCCGATGGGCCGCGCCAAATGACCACTCAGCCAAACAGCTGGACCTAACACCAGCACCTAACTGCTTGTACAAAGTCTTCAGACTTCAATCTGAACATCTGAACAGCAAACAAGAAGACATTTTGGCAAAGATATCCTTGGCTGGTGACCTCACCCATCCACACTCCCTGCAAATGTGGCCCTAGTTAAAGGGGCTTTCCAACATTATAACATTTGGAGTTGAAAGTGATGAGAGCAAATGTCCTACGTTGCCATTGGCACCATATTCAGTGGTTATTTTTAAAGTCTCTTCCAAGTTTTATAAAATGAGACGTGTGTCCTGTGTTAAACAGCACGCCATCCTGGCCAAGAAGTTTGTGGAGGTGATGACAAAATACAACGAGGCTCAAATGGACTTCCGAGAAAAGAGCAAAGGACGAATCGCCCGGCAGCTGGAGATTAGTGAGTCATATAGTAAACAAAAAGTTTCATTTGGAGCCAATTTCAGACATGTGTTTTGGTGCCACACAAACATTCTGAGGCTGACTGTTCTCCACATTTCCATTTGAATTAAAAGAGATATAATCTATAACTACATTGTGCACTGTTGGGTCTCATGGTATTACTTGGTGCTGAATGTTCTTCTCTTCTAAGCTGGAAAAGCAACGACTGACGACGAGCTTGAGGAGATGCTGGAGGGAGGAAATGCGGCTGTTTTTACTGCTGGGGTAAGAATGTACAGCGACGGCCTGCGTCTCCTCTTAAAACACACACACACACACACCGGTTTGTCCTTTGAAGTTGTGAGGACCAGCAAAAATGTCCTCACTATGATAGTAGAATGCCTTTTTGGGACTCAATATGCAGCAAGTACAAGAACACAAACACATGACATTTTTTGGTATGAGGGAGTGGAAGAAGAGGAAGAATTGTTATTTAATGCTTTCGTGATAATTAGTTTCCTCCAGTTTGTTTCTGTTGAGAATTGTCTTTATCTTGTTATGTGTTTCACCATATGTTTCTGTCTTCTCTTAGAAGTTAGGCAAGGTAGACTCATTGGTAAATGTAATAAAAACAGAGACATTCCATTTGCAGGATTGTTGTTTGTTCTATTGTTATCTCAGGAGCCAGTCAGGCAGGGGGTGTCAAACACTCATTGTAAATGCGACATCAGGGGGGTTGATGATGATCACATTTGCATGAAGAATCAAATGTCAGCATGCATTTAACAATGTGCCAAACAGAAACCAACTCAATTTTTCTATTAATCATATCAAGTGTGTGTAGATAAACGCAACTAAACGTGGCCCACAGACATAAGCTAGAGCTCAGGCATCCTCGAGGGCTCATATTCTGCGTTTCTTTTGCAGATCATGGACTCCAAAATTAACCAACAAGCTCTGAATGAGATCGAAGCACGTCATAAAGACATCATGAGACTGGAAAGCAGCATCAAAGAACTCCACGACATGTTTGTTGATATCGCCATGCTGGTTGAGAACCAGGTAATAATTTAGATTAGTACAAGCAGCATCATGAGAAGTTGGTTGATTGGATTGGAAATACTGTACAGTAAAACACCATTTATAGGATTATAGTCACATTTGAAAAAGAAAAACATGGTGATTGATTTCCCACTGGTAATTACTCCACTCTTCAGACTTCCATTTTACAATAATAACATTAAATCAACATTGCAATTAATAAATACATCAGGATCAGAAGAATGAAGAAATGGAAATAGACATTGTTATTAGTGAGAAAAGGCTGGAGGTTGGTGTTTGTCAAATGCTCCAGTTTAGAGCTCAACTGGATTGTTTGTTGCCCCTCTCTGGCTTCTTGGATTGATTCTTATTCTTTTTCTTCAATGTGCACAACAATCTCTGTTTAGCAGCTTGATTTGACTTTTTACATTTCTAAACCTTAAAATTCAATACTATTTTAGAAAATCTTTCTACTCTAATGATAGTAATATGAAGGTGCTTGTTTACAGTTTTGTTTACACATTACCTGAATCTAGAATTACATTATTTTTCCTATTTTTCTAGCGTGTTCATTTCATTGCGACAAACATCCGTTGTCTTGTCTGTCCTCGTGTCCTGCAGGGAAGCATGATAGACAGGATTGAGAGCAACATGGACCAGTCGGTGGGTTTTGTCGAAAGGGCTGTGGCCGACACCAAAAAGGCAGCCAAATTCCAGCAGGAGGCACGAAGGGTAAGTTAAGGAGGTTTGTTATTAAAATGTTTATTGTAGAAGAAATACTAGTTCCCTCTGATGGTTATCTGGCAGCCATTCAGCCCTTTCTAACATCCAAGATCTAACATGATGGTTCTGTGTCCTTTCTCATCCTATCCCTTAGAAACAAATGATGATCTTCTGCTGTTGTGTGATCTTGGCTCTCATCCTCGGCTCATTTGTCTACAGCTTCTTTAAATAGAACATGATTGAACAGTAAAGCAAAGAGTGAGAATTGCTGCAAGGGATGCCACCATTGCACCTCTCAATATATATAAAGCCTAAAAATGTTTACTGTGAAAATGTCATTGCAGCATCCAGGGAGAAGCACAGCTCAACACTGGATATTTGAGCTTTTGTTTTGAGGGGACATTTTATAATGTGTTCCCAGAGATAGATCATATTCTTGGGCAAAGTTATAAATAGATACATTGGATGATAAAACTAGTGTTAAATAAAATGAGGTTTTTTTTGTTTTCTTTGTTGTTTTCTTGGTGTGAATGACACTTGGTCCAGTGCTTTGTATCTTGGTAGGTGTGTACTGTATGTGTAGGGTTTTTTTGGGTTTTTTTTGTGAGAATTGTGGTCATCAGTGCGTGCAAACCAGAAATAACTACAACTATAAAGCCAGTAAAATCATTTTATTTTATTCTGTTATCATGTTGGCATTATGTCTGTTTCTACACAATAAAAGAGTACATTATTTCGATTATTTTCCATTATTTCGGTACAATTTACACAGTTCACATGTAGATATTGTATTTATACTGTACATATAGATGCACAAATTCCTACATTTACACACAAGCATGCTTAAACATGCTTAAACATATAATTTATACTTTAATAGAACAGTTTTAAGGCTTATTTTCAGTTGAGTTTTGTAGAGCAGAAGCCAGTATTAACAGTATATTTGCCACAGGGGTTAAAGTGGGCAAACCGGTAAGAATACAAACAAAGATATGGACTATTTGGATTTAATCATTTACAATAGACAATTTATTGAATATGAGTACCGAATACAGCTGTATGATGCATTTGTTGCTGTTGTTGAACATTCAATTTTACGTGCTGTGCTCTGATGACCTTTGAACCCTGACTGAAACAAACTACCAGTCAAAGGCAAAAATATCCCTGAGTAAGCATGTTGGAATGGGGACATGGTGGTGTAGAGTTACGGTACTATTTGTAGACAACAGCTATTAAAGTGTTTAAGATGTTTCTGTTTATTAGCATGTAACAGCTGGATTATGATCTGATTGATGTTCTGGAATACTTTGAATATAATGAGTGAAGAAATCTCTAAAGGCTGAGTCTAAGTAGTGGAGACTAGGTAGTCTGCTTATGGCATGGCTGACATTTCAAGGGATAATTTCTTTAAATTTAGCTACAGAAATACCTCACAAACATCTGCTGTGTATTAATTAATTATTGTAATGTAAATAAATGCGTTACCTCGCTTTTTTAGGATTATATTGTTACAAACTGCCGTTTGACAATGGGTTTTTGAGTATATAGCACCTGAGCATAAAAAATGTAAGTGATTAAAGTAAACAAAATCGGATCAATAATAATAATAATAATAATAATAATAATAATAACGCCTGGGAGAGTCTCTTGTCAGAAGGAGATTCAACTCACACCTCCCGGAGAAGATGATGGTGTGCTGCTGACCTCAACCCAGGATGTTGTGGATCGTTGGAAGGAATACTTCGAGGACCTCCTCAATCCCACCAACACGCCTTCCAGTGAGGAAGTAGGGCCTGGGGACCTGGGGATAGGCTCTCATATCTCGGGGCTGAAGTTGCCGAGGTAGTCAAAAAACTCCTCGGTGGCAAGGCCCCGGGGGTGGATGAGATCCGCCCAGAGTTCCTTAAGGCTCTGGATGTTGTAGGGCAGTCGTGGTTGACTCGACTCTGCAACATCGCTTGGACATCGGGGGCAGTGCCGCTGGATTGGCAGACCGGGGTGGTAGTCCCTCTTTTTAAGAAGGGGGACCGGAGGGTGTGTTCCAACTATAGGGCGATCACACTCCTCAGCCTCCCTGGTAAGGTCTATTCAGGGGTACTGGAGAGGAGGGTCCGCCGGATAGTCGAACCTCGGATTCAGGAGGAGCAATTTCTAGGTACAGTCATGGTGTTGACGGGGTCCGGTTTGGTGACCTCAGGATCGGGTCTCTGCTTTTTGCAGATGATGTGGTGCTGTTGGCGTCATTGGCCCGTGACCTCCAACTATCACTGGATCGGTTCCCCGCCGCATGTGAAGCGGCTGGGATGAAAATCAGCACCTCCAAATCCGAGGCCATGGTTCTCAACCGGAAAAAGGCGGAGTGCCTTCTCCGGGTCAAGGAGGAGATCCTGCCCCAAGTGGAGGAGTTCAAGTACCTCGGGGTCTTGTTCACAAGTGAGGGAAGAATGGAGCAGGAGGTCGACAGGCGGATCGGTGCGGACGCCGTACCGGTCCGTAGTGGTGAAGAGAGAGCTGAGCTGAAAGGCGAAGCTCTCAATTTACCGGTCGATCTTCATTCCTACCCTCACCTATGGTCATGAGCTTTGGGCAATAACCGAAAGAACAAGATCACGGGTACAAGCGGCCGAAATGAGCTTCCTCCGTAGGGTGGCTGGGCTCTCCCTTAGAGATAGGGTGAGAAGCTCTGCCATCCGGGAGGAGCTCGGAGTAGAGCCGCTGCTCCTCCGCGTTGAGAGGAGCCAGATGAAGTGGCTTGGGCATCTAGTTAGGATGCCCCCTGGACGCCTCCCTGGTGAGGTGTTCAGGGCATGTCCCTCCGGTAGGAGACCCCCGGGAAGACTCAGGACACGTTGGAGAGAATATGTCTCTCGACTGGCCTGGGAACGCCTGGGGATCCCTCCGGATGAGCTGGAAGAGGTAGCTGGGGAGAGGGAAGTCTGGGCTCCTCTTCTTAGGCTGCTACCCCCGTGACCCGACCCCAGATAAGTGGTAGAGGATGGATGGATAATAATAATAATAATAATAATAATAATAATAATAATAATAATAATAATAATAATAATAATAATGTATGGGACGCACGCCGCCTCTTGCTTGCCATATTGAATACTGAAACGACCGGAGCGCTTTTGACAGTCAATCCCCTTGACCAATCATCGGGAGCGTTTTAGGACTCACCAACCAATCAGCATCGACTTCCTCACTGCGTACGTCCATTTATGGTCCTCGGAGCACTTCCTCGTTGCCTTGAAAGCTACGAAACGTGTCTCTCCGCCGTGGGTCTCGATATAAGAAGGAGGCAGAAGACATCACTACGCTTGGATTTCTAAATGTGGTTCTAACTATATCGATCTGTGTAGTTATGGGGGTAAGAACTGCTCAAATCTTGATTGTTTCCCCCCCCTAGCTAATTTTGTCATCTTTCATTTACTGCTTGCATTTTATAATTGGATGGAGGCGACTGTTCCGTCCTACCACGTGATTGGCTGTTTTGTGTGACTGGGTTGGTGAACGTTGTTCAGGTGATTGACACTACCCTTGTCTAATCAGCGCCCGCCTGGCTCTTTCGTGATTCGTCCATTGCCATTTGTGGGCGTGACAATTTCTGTGTTTTGTGTTGCGATCGCAAATGGCGGCTGTTCGGTGGTTGCAGTAACTTTGTGCAGGACTTGTAGCTGCAGGGGTCCATATACGAGACTTTTCCATGCGTTGCGTTGCAAACATACAATTATTTTATTAATGATTAGTTAGACTTTGGCGAGTGCAGGATTTCTTTATTTAACGAGAGCTGAACATGACTTGGGAAGATGAATGCTAGTGACAAAGCACGAGTGTAGGACTAGTTATTCAATTTAAGATAACTTTTTCAAACGTGTGTTGAAATATATTTTAATAAGCACGTATTCATATGTAAACGCACTTCCTAAGGAAACTGCTCCTGGCCATCACAATCATATCGATAAGCCTAATTAAAGGGATTCTGTCTTTTTATTTGTTAAATATTTATGCTAACTTTGCTAATTTGGTGTGGGGGATCCCCATACAAAGATCGGTGATTTCTTTTTGATGGGTCCTTAAAAATCCACTTTTTGTTGGCAAAAGCTGAGGGGTTTTTGTTGTAATGGACGATTCAAAGCCACGTTACAGCAAGAGGCTGGTAAGTTTGCAGTGAAAACATCAATCTAACTCATGCCTGTCAGATTCTTTTATTTCATTTATACAGTTCCCTATGTGTGTAACGATAGTATTAACTTGGCGTTTTGGCTCCAAAACTATTATTGTCGTAAGGAAATTAATAAAGTTTGGCTTCCAGCAATAGTTGATATAGGATTTTCTGTACTGAAAATAATGGAATTTATAAAATATGCGGGACGACCTATAGACAACGCATATCTGAAACTGGAAACACAGATGATTATTGTTCTTTAAAGTCTAAAAACTTCACAAGCACTTTTTCCCAACAATTGGGTTGCACAGAAAATAGTTATATCTGTAATAAAGTTGAAGTTCATACAGGTAGAGAGGATTTATCCACAATTGCCCTGTAAAGAAGCTGTTTTCTCATTGGATGAGAGTAAAGTTATTTGACGTTTTTCCCTGATTTTGAGCTTATAATTCAAAAGCTAATGTAACTTTTTTTTTTTTTTTTTTTTTTTTTTGACAAACTACAATTAACAGATATAGTGTTCAATAAGTCTTTGTTTACCCACTTTTAAAATGACTTTTAGTAAAGGTCCAGCTACTTGCCACTGGCATTGTCTTGATTAGTGAAATGGAGATTACCTGAGTGCAGTTGATGTGTGACAAGCGATTGTGGTGTAGACACACCCGTGTCTAGGAGGTCCAGTTTCTGGATCATGATTACATGAAGACAAACATAACACTCCAAGCCAAGTGGAGAAAAGATCATTGGAAAGTACAAGAGATTCAAGATTTACTTTATTCATCCCCGTAGGGAAATTGAATTGTAATAGCAGCCTACAAAGATGTTAATCCAATGCACTCAAAATCGCCTGGAGTTGAGTTAATTCCATCATTACGTAGAAAAGCAGTGCATTTGTTTAAATCTGTCTCGGGCTGTCTGTCGTCACAAACTGAGTCACTGGGCAAGCACAATACGGGTGAGAGAGGCTACAAGATGCCTACAACCACTCTGAAGGAGCTTCAGTGGCTCAGATGGGAGAAACAACACACTTTAGCTGGGGTTCTACCTCGTGGAAGTGTTTTGTGAGAGTACACAAAAAAATAACATGGACTTGCTGTGAGTCAGTCTGCATGAGAACTGGGAAGATGTGTTTCCCAGGATGGTACCGACCCCGAGCATAAGGCCACGTCAAAGCTCGGATCTTAATGCAAATACACTTCTGTATGTATCTTACATTGTAACTTCATTTTCATTTCAAAGCGGGCTGGGACCCGGCGACATTACCACGATGATGGCATCTCGGATGAAGAGATTGACGGCAGGAGGACGTTTGACCTGGAGGAGAAAGTCAGCAGTCAGAGGTTCCGTTCTGATCTGGTCAATCACATGGAGGGAAAAGGTAAATTCGAGCTGAGGGTATTTTGTGTAGGCACATTCACAAGCAAGTCAGATAAGCTGATGGGTGTAAACTGGCACAGTGTCAGCAGGAATAAGGCTGTTCAGACCTCTGTGACATGGCTCAAATGAGGAAAAAAATAAACAAAAATGTGGTTTGCCTGTTTTCCTATTAGATTTTACGTATGAGTTCATCCAGAGAAATGGGCTGAGGGAACCAATCATCTTCGAGAAACCCGATGGATTGGGAATCAAGTATTTATTTCTCTCTTTTACTCATGTATCTCTTTATAAGGATGATGCACTACAGGTGAATAGAGGAAAAATTATGAACAGATATAACTGTGAAACATTTCTTTGTCTCTTAAATATACTAATTGGCGGTGTTTCTCATTAACTTTGTGTAAATTTGCCTGTAGTTCCAGAACAAATATCCTTTGATTGAAATCAGCCAGATTTAAAGGAATCTTTTTTTTATCATTCCATAAATTTGTCAAAACTGTCAACAGCTATTATATATTATTAGCTATTATAACACATTTTCTAGTAATTTGTAAATAATGATTTTTTTTATTTTAAATTAGGCCATGAATAACACCTGAGAAAACCTATTTATGATAACCTTAAGAACATTGATAGGGTATGAAAAGTTGGCTCAGAGTTGAGAAAAACTATAGTTGCTGCATCTGAACTCGGCCACTGATTTAGAGTAACAAGTCTGTAAGCATTATAGCAAAATATCACCAATCTGACTATTCCATTTAAGAGGTATTTACCTGCCTTGTCTCACCTTTAATGTATAAGTGTCTCATTCTCCATTATCTTTGGGGAAAAGCATATGCGCTACTCATCCGGACATGCGATTAATATGCCGCTTGTTTTTGTAGGATGCCTGATCCTGACTTCAACGTGAACGATGTCAAGATGTTTGTCGGTAAGACAACAGTTATATTTCTTTTTTGTTCATTCCACAGTGTAGCATAGTCAGTTCAAACTGCTGCTGCTTTTTACTTACTGTGTTTAATCATGGATGCAAAAACAGGGAGCAGAAGAATGATAGATGTGATGGATGTCAGCACTCAAAAGGGGACGGAGATGTCCATGGCTCAGTGGACACGTTACTATGAGACGCCTCTCTCTCAGAGAGAGAAGCTCTATAATGTCATCAGCCTGGAGTTCAGCCATACAAAGTTGGAGAATCTAGTCCGGAGGCCGACCACCGTATGTATCAGCTCTCCTGTGTCGTATGCAGATAAAGAACGGGGTTCTTTTCAACCGTCTGTCGTCTGTTGCCGTGCAGGTCGATCTCATAGACTGGGTTGACAACATGTGGCCTCGACACCTGAAAGAGAGACAGAGGGACTCGACCAACTCTATCACTGACATGCAGTATCCCAAAGTACAAAAGTACGTACAATTCCATCTTTTTCTCACCTCAGTCGAAAACTGAGAAGTTTATTTTTGAGAAATGTTTTGGTAAAAATCCTTTTTCCACGTGCTTCTGCAGGTACTGCCTGATGAGTGTGGAGGGCTGCTATACTGATTTCCACATCGACTTTGGTGGAACTTCAGTGTGGTACCACATATTGAGAGGAAGCAAGGTGGGCTTCAGTGACCCTGCAGAGCATTAAGAATTCTTCTACTTCTGTGATTGTTTTTATCGTGACCTATGATTGATTAATGGAAATCACACTAAATGTCCATTCTTGGCACTTAACACTCATCTTTTTGATGTGTTTAAGATATTCTGGTTGATCCCACCCACACCTCAGAACTTGGAGCTCTATGAGAACTGGGTCCTCTCTGGGAAGCAGGGAGACGTTTTCCTGGGAGACCGAGTGTCTGACTGCCAGAGGATCGAACTAAAGCAGGGCTACACCTTCATCATCCCCTCAGGTACATCAGGCTTCAACCTGCCGCAAACAGAAAACGGAAGCATTTTGCCTACTTGACTTGGAGGTGTGTGATGTGCTCAGGTTGGATTCACGCCGTTTACACCCCTGTGGATTCCATGGTGTTTGGAGGAAACTTCCTGCACAGTTTTAATATTCCAACGCAGCTGAACATCTGCAACATCGAAGATAGAACGCGGGTATGCGCATGTACAAGGGAAGAATTAAGAACACTTGTGCATTTTATAAATTTTCAACACACTTTACTTTCTCTTCAGGTTCCAACTAAGTTCCGTTACCCCTTCTATTATGAAATGTGCTGGTATGTGTTGGAGCGATATGTCTTCAGCCTCACCAAGACTTCTTACCTCACACCAGAGTTTCAGAAACACTCTTTAGGCATTGGTATGGAAATATGCCGACAGTTCATATGTAAAGGTTCTTTTTATTGTGTAATGTATAGTTTTTATTTGGATTAGGTCTGAAGAAACCATCCAATTTAGCCAATGAGAAGGGGATAGTGGATGATGAAGAGTCCAGTGAAGGAGAAGAAGAAGAAGAACAAGAAGAACTTTCTGACAAACCAGCAGTTAAAGTTCATTTAACACCCCTGGAGTTGGAAGGCCTCTGGAACCTGTTGGGTAAACTGGAGGATTTGCCTTCCAACAAGAAATGCATTCCATCAGGAATACACAACTCCCAAGCACTCGTCTCACATATTAAGGTAGTGTGTGTGTGTGTGTGTGTGTGTGTGTGTGTGTGTGTGTGTGTGTGTGTGTTAAATTGGAAAATTTTCTTTGTTGATATCGATATATACAAGTATTTGTTAATATCAATGTATAATGCACTTTTTTTAAATAAATCTAATCGCCCTGTGCTATTGCCTATTCTGTGTTGTTAAATAATCTTTCATTTCTGTTTAGGCTCTTTTGAAGGAACACGCTAACGACAATCCCAAACTGTCCTACACAGGAAACCCCATCATCACGTGGCCAAAGCGAGTAGGTGTTTGTGAGAAAGCACCTGAGAGACTGCTGGTCTGTACTGACCAGCTGTTTGTTTTTTAGAATCTGATTTGTTACTTGGCCTTAATTTGTCTTTGTTGACCAGCCCTCGTGGTACCAGCCTCCACCACCACCGCCCCCTCCTCCTCCTCGTCCTAAACCGGCCACCATATCGATCATCCCACGGCCACAGAAGCCAGCTTCCTCCATGTCTGTACTGCGGCGGCGCAGAGTCAGGTAACAATGCAGAGACGTACACTTTGTCATTACCTGGAAAGGTTGGGCTGCTGGTACTACTGTTTTCAGACTCTAAGTACAGCTGCTAATACTACTAATGCTGCTGCTACTGCGATTATGACAAATACTGCTGCTGATAATACTGCTACAGCTACAAGTTCTGCTATTACTACTAATGCTGCTACCACTAATGCTGCTGCTACTACTGCTGCTGCTACCGCTACTGCTACAAGTACTACTACTATTACTACTATAATAATTTGTAAGAGTAAATTTCAGCCTCTAAGACATCTCCAGTGTGTCTCTGAGCTGTTTTAGCTGCTCCCAGATGGGCCGACTGTGATGTGGAGCTATTTAGCGTGGCGGCACATTAAGGGGAAAAATGTCTTCTTCCTGCAGGTGTAAGCGGTGCGAAGCCTGCATGAGGCCAGAGTGTGGAGAGTGTAACTTCTGCAGAGATATGAAGAAGTTTGGTGGGCCGGGGAAACTAAAGCAGACCTGCGTGCTGCGACAGTGTCTTTCTGTAAGTCTTCTTCCGTCGTGTTGTTGCCAAAGCACCAGTGTCCTCATTGTCTATCTGTCTCCTCCAGCCCGGTCTACCACTGTCTGCCGTTTGTGAAGTCTGCAAAGAGCCCAATCAAGAGGAAAGTGGAGACACATCACTCACACTGATGGAGTGTTCCAACTGTGCACAGATTGTCCATCCAGCCTGTCTCACGGTAACACATTTTTCCTATCTCTCATGAGTCCATACCAGTTATTGTTTATCTGCCCTCAGCATCAATGATTCCATATTACGCCTTTAATCATAATGTGTGTGTGTGTGTGTCTCTGCAGGTTCAGGGTGAAGGCCTGATAAATAAAGATCTTCCTAGTTGTTGGGAATGTCCAAAGTGTGTCCAAGGTGTTACTGACCATGAGGTATGTGCACATAACATGCTTTCCCACAGTTTTTGGTACTTGCGACCCGCTCTGCTGTGGGTGCATATGAGAACTCAACATGGCATTTGCCTTTATTTTTGCTGTATTATACCTTAATATAAATATTCTATCCTGTCTGCTCTTTTTCGTACTTCCTCTTTATGTGTTAAGTGCTTTACGTTCTGTTCTTAATTCAATATAACTCGTCAGTCATCAGGCAGTGATGAGTCTATGGCTGCAGGCCACCAGCAGCACATCCCTCCTTATGGCCCCCTGGTCCTCAGGCTGGGACCGGGGCAACCTGGGGGCTCCCAACTAGATGGGGAGGTGGTCCACTGTGGTTTCTTCCCTCCTCCTCCTCCTCCTCTTCCTTACTGCTCTTCCTCCTCCTCCTCCTCAGCGTCACTACTATTGGTGGCGGCCCCTCTGCCTTCTCAGCCAATCAGCTCGAGACTGGTGAGAGGTGCCGCCTGTTCTGCGTACATTACTCGTGTATTGTTGCAGCCTTCCTTTTTATTTTCTTCGGTTTCCTTCCTTTGTTTTATGGGAAAAGTGATCAAAAACCTTCCCAGCGAGCTGTCCTAAAACAACTATACGCAGATGCCACCAAGTCAGCCAGTCTGTATGAATGTTGCACTTACATTTCATACAAAGTTTAAAAAAATCTGACTTTTTTTATTTGCTGGTTCCAGCAAATGTTGCATTCACTTTGTGAAGATGCAGTCTTGTTTTACATGTTATGTTTTAATTAACAAGAGTAGATGCAGTGCACCTTTTTAAGGTCAAATCTTGGAAGGGCTGAATATTTTCCCCATAGTTTCAGATTTGTCTTTCTTATGATAATGACTTGGCTGACTTGGTGACAGAAAAAACACCACTTGCCTCTTATTTTACATCAGCTGAAGGTTCTCTGTGTCCCCCTAAACCTGAATTTTTGAACCGTAATTCCTTTTATTTTTAATTATTACTCAATGCCAATATCTAAAACTACCATTAGCTGTGAATAATTTATGCAGTTATTTATGCAAGATGTTTCTTGATGCAATAATCTCTAATAGTGGTATAGGCATAATTTCTTTAGAAGCAGGGCATTCATTTGATCAAACCAATTTATTACATTTTCCCACTTTTTTCATTCTTGAGTCTTTGTGCGAGGAGAAGAAATTGAAAGAGTGAACATTGTTCAGAGCAGGAAACTCTTCAACAATGAAGGGTTTCCAAATAGAGGGGAGGGGTAAATAAAGATGATGCATATGAGGTCCTGCTGTAAATATTTCAATGCATTTTAAATTAAAAATGGATCTTTCCACAAAAAAGGGTCAAGAGGAGTAATTCATTCCAGAACGTTGGGTGGGATTTTTGAATTGTGTGGAGGAGATTTTATTTTTGTGTGTTCTTGTGTGTGTGTCTGTAAAGCAATCTGGCTCTTTCCTACAATCCAGGGACATAAGGCCAGTTTGAATATGTGCATGTGGTTATTGGACATCATAGGCTCACGAGTACTCATCCTCAACACACACCAGAGACGTATCAGGAGCTATTTGGGGTTCTAACTTGCTGCGTGACACTTTATTGTGTAGGCTCGAGAGTTCTCGGCTCGAGTGATACTTTTGTTGTGTGACGATGGTGGTAGGAGAATTCCCCAGTAGATTCTCAAGACACACCTGTGACATGCTCGATTCCTTTGAGCACAAGACAAGCTGTCACCCCGTGGCAGAATCTGGAGAAATACGGTGAAATTTGATTAGCAGAGTCATGAGCTGCTGGTATTTCCCGATGTTGCGGCTGTTATTTCTGTTCAGATGGGTAGAAACATTGCAAGCTGCCTCACTCTTTTGGTTTGGGCTTGTTTGTTGCAGCATGGACAAAGAGCCTGCTTTTTGTTCCAACTGATGGATTGTTTGTTGTATTTTATTGGTCCTTCTGGGTGTCGATCAGTTGTTGTTTTGTATTACTGTATTTAAAAGTGTATAAAATACTCCTATTAAACAGTTTGTTTATGCTGTAGTATTTAGAACCTGGAGTTAGACTATAGTATATTATAGATTTGTGCCTTTTATACCTGTAGTTAGGGTCCATTTCTGTTCACAGATATAATTTTAATTTGATTAACTTCTTTTCTCTTCCTCCAACAGTGTAAGGGGGACAGAGGTGACGGCCTGTCACTAGTAAGTTCTGACTTCACACATCTGAGAGCATTTTTCCATTGGCTGTTTCCCCAGAGCTTTAGCCCTTTTTGTCTTCCATTATACCTTCCAGAAGAGGAAGTCCTCCGCTCTGCTGGATGCTCGTATGGCAAAGATTTATCGTCAACAGAGACACAGCCGTGACGAAGATGATTCTGCCAGTGATGATGAGGATTCAGGTTTGTGTGGCTTTTAAAGAGGAGAGACTCGAGTAAGGGAATGTTCTTTAGCTGCGTTTATAATTGTTCTTTTTGTGATAATATTCCTCTTCCTCAGTTTCCCAGAGGAGGAGAATGGCGCTTCATGTCCGTGGTGGGGCTCACTCTTCCAGAAGGGGGTTTGGAGCCAACAGGAGGGGCTTGCTACGAGGAGGTTCTTCCCACAGAGGAAGCAGGGGAGCTCTCATGAGACATGGATCTTCCTCAGCCTTCAAGTTGAAGAGAGGGATGGCCATGAGGGAGAGTGGACGGAGAGGGAGGGGGGTTCGGCTCCGAGGTGGCTCCAGGATGCAGAGAAGAGGGGAGGAATCTGATGAGTCGGAGGATGAGGAAGACGATGATGACGAAGAGGAAGAGATTGACAGTGACGATGGTGGTAAAGATCGATATCGGCGACGCAGAAGACGGAGGACCGATGACCTGGATGACGACGGTGATGACGACGAGGAAGAAGAGGACGACGACGAGAGCGAGGGGCAGGAGTTTGACCCTGAAGATGAGATGGACATGGTGGAAGATGATGATGAGGAGATGGATGAAGACGAAGAAGGCCTCTGGGATTCAGACCGAGAACCTCCTGTCCTGTTGATGTCTGATCTGAACGATGACCTGCTGAGTGGTTCTTACCTCACTGTTACTCTGCAGCGGCCCGACAAGGCCAAGAAGCAGACCGGTAAGTTGTTTCCAGGAAAGCATTCATATTAGCCAACGATATTTAAGGTGACTCATGGCAGGTAAAACAATCTGTGGGTCTATTTTTTTCCACCATTCACCTGCAGCATCCCTTTGTTTTTAATAATCTCTTCAAAAAACAATTGTAATAGCTGCAACTGTGTGGTTTTGATAGTCTTATTGTGAAATCTAGATAGCACTACAATAAATACACACTATTTTAAATGGAGGGCTTTTATGTTTTAGAACAGAGCTATATAATCATTAAACGCTAACTTTCCAGGCTCCATAGTTCCAAAACTGGAGGCAGCAATGGGTCCAAGGATGCCTGCAGGGGGTTCTGGTCCACAGCTTGGTTTCATTCAGAGGAAGACAGCTCTGTCCAAACATGGACCAGCCAGGTTTAGTGATGGTCCGACTGATGGCCTGACGCCAAGAGGACCTGGCAGGTATCTCGCATCAAAATGGAACAAACTGAGTAAAAATAAAAGGCTGGATGTGGGGTTTTTTTTATTTCTCTGAGCAGAAAATTCCAAAGTTTATTTTTCTTCAGCTCAGCTGTTTGACAGATGAAAGTACAGTGATCCCTCGTTTATCGCGGGAGTTACGTTCCAAAAGTAACACGCGAAAAGTGAAATCCGCGAAGTAGCAACTTTATTTTTTTAATTATTTTACAATGCAATACTGAACAGTAGAATGAAACCAAACATCAAAACCTGTTTTAAAGACCAAACTTTGTTTAAAACAATAATTTTAATATAGTAATACTGTACAAGATTGGAAACATTGTCACTCGCGTATTTCACGGTCCCAGCTGTGCCTCTGCGTCCTGACTCCGCTCCGCTGTAGCGTCTGTTTCTACGGAAGGCGCAGGAGTCTTTCTCCGAGAGAAGAACATTGTTATAGGCAGTTGTTGGCGCTCTTTCTTTTTCTGGGCAAGAAGATTTTTATAAACGGATATGCCACCTTCAATTATATTTGAGAACTGCAATGAACGACTCATCAAAGGGTCCCATTCTTGTGCCGTGCGCTGAAGTTCAGTGGCCATTCTCACCATGGTTGCTAAGCGACCAAGTGCAAACGTAAAGTTGGCAGAATGTACAGAAACGAAAACTGTTGACAAGTGAAAAATCAATACAGTACAGCGTCAATATTTTATTTCTAGACAACAGTAAAGCCCCTGAGCCAATCAGGATTCAGAGGCACTGTAAAAAAAAATAAAAAAAACCCGCGAAGCTGCGAAAGATGAACCGCGATATAGCGAGGGATCACTGTATTCAATTTGTTCAATGTTTGTTCAGGCCACGTGGCTGTCATGGCGACAGAGGCCGAAAGGATTTCTCGGCATCCTCGTCAGAGGAAGAGGAAAGTGTCGCGCCGTCACTGTCTCTGCTGTCGTTGCCCTCGTTCAAGGATGTGGGTAATGACAGTGGAGGCGAAAAGGAAGTGTGGGTTTCTGTTTTCACCTACCTGAACAGAGCCGAGCTGCTGGCGTGCATGACTGTATGTAAGGCTTGGTACAAGTGGTACGTCGCACACACACACACACACAGCAATACCTTTATGTTTCGATGCTGCGTCTTCATTAACTGAAGTGGCTTTATTTGGTTTTACTCCCAAATTTAACGACGTGGTTCCAGCTACTGTTTGTAGTTCCTCATTCATCGTTTTGTCTGTGTAAAAAATATTGTCTAGCTGCTTCGAAACGGTTACCAAGCAAGTGCTTGTCGACCCAGCTTCATAGCGAAGAGGTCACTGTTCCCCTTTTGACCCTGTCAAAACATGAGTTGGAAGGGAAACCTTGAAGGATTGGAACTAAGACCAGCGGTTGTACGAGTGTGCTCACGTTGCCGTTGTCCTCAGGAGCTGTGACAAGCGCCTGTGGAGCCACATCGATGTGAGTCGCTGTAGTCCACTCAGCAACCAAGCCCTGGCAGGCATAATCAAGCGCCAGCCCTACTCCCTGGACCTGTCCTGGACCCCACTGGCAAAGAGGCAACTCAACTGTTTACTTACTCGGCTGCCTGGTATGAACGCACGCCAGCGAGCACATTTCACCCTTCCCACGCTGCATATCTCAGACCATCTCGCTGCTGTCTTCAGGTCTAAGGGAGCTCAGAGTGGCCGGTCTGGCCTGGTCTTGTCTGTCGGCTCTCGTCTCTCCAACCCTGCCCTGTCTGCAGCTTCTGGACCTGCGCTGGTGCGAAGGCATTAAAGACGCACAGATTAAGGATCTGATAATGCCTCCAGGTCAGTACCACCTGTGTCTGGTTCTATCTCACTGCAACCCATCACTTCACTCGGGTCTATCCTTGCAGATTCCGAGTCATCCCGTAGCCGACTTAGAAATTTGGTGACACTGCGTCTGTCTGGTTTGGACATCAGTGAGTCCATCCTTAAGCTATTGCAACGCCACATGACGCAACTGGAGAGGTTGGAGCTGTCTCACTGTAAAAATATCACCGACTCATCCGTCGCCCTTCTGGCAGCCCCGGGGACAAACACCCGCAACAACCTGACTGAACTCACACTGGCCGGTACGTGCCTCTTATTTCTCATTTGTGTTCACTGAGGCTCCTTTATAGGGATTCGTTTAACCCATCTTGTGGTTCTGTGCGCAGGGTGCGGCGAGCTGACGGACTACTGCCTTTCATACATGAAGCGCCTGTCTTCTTTGACTCTGTTAGACCTGCGTGGATGCAGGAACGTCAGCAGACGAGCGTGCGACGCCTTCATTGCCGATTTGTCCCACATCACCCTCTACTGCATGATGGAAGAGAAGCTGATCCAGCGAATAGACTGAAAGGAGCCACCTTGCTGCGTCTTTATATTTATAAGCTCTATCCCTGTTGTATATTGTTCTTCAAAGTTGGGATAGCAGCTCATTTGGAGGGCTTTGCATTAAACTAGCCCAAATAGTGGTTTCCAGCAGGTCCCCATAACCTCCAAACGTTCATTTCTGATACAATATGTAAATAAAGATTGGGTAAAAAAATTTCAAACGCTGATATTTCAATCTTCATTTTTATTACAAACCAAAAACTTTCAAAGCTATAAGGACATATGCATGTGGTGTGGTACGTGTAAACCCTGTCTCAGTAGCTCCTGGTAGTCTCATATGCATCTGGGAATGGAAGGCTGACATGTCCGTTTCCAGCCACGAGCGGAAGGATTCCGGCATTGGGAACCACATTCCACGACAGCGTCAGGGTGATATTCTTGTTAGCTCTGAGAAAGAAAGTAAAAATTAGCTTATTGCATCAGAACACTTCAATATTGCCAGGTGCAGTGCCAAATACAAAAGTGTTATTAATGCTCTGATACATTTTAATGCATTTCAGGGTCCATTTGGTGATCAAGATAACCTGATTTAGAATACGGAAAAAGGTCAACAAGAGACATCACAAAAAATGACTAATAAAACAGTTGCAGGAGGTGGCACCTGTCATTTAACAAATTAATCTTAAAATACGATACAAATGAAACCAGTTACATGACTTGATAAATGTAAGGGGATAAAGAGCCAAAAGAATTTGTGGGGAGGGGGCGTTACCTGAGTCCATTCCCGTCATCAAAGAAGAAATACTTGGACTTCATGTCTCTCATGTTTAGCACGGTGCTTTCACCTCGAAGGATTATTTTATCCCAGAGCACCACCTGGTTCAGAGACTGACACACAAACAGAGTTCATTAAAGTTTGTGTATTTTATAGACGCTTCATTGTGTTGTGAAATGGCCTGCACGCATGGGGCCGGCCCAAAGAAGAAATGTACATTTTGACAATGGTTGATGCTGTATAATAACCAGCTACTTAATGATCCAGCTCTACAACAAGTGTGTGAGTGAAAAAGAGCAGAAGTCTTACATTACTCTTTGTGGTGTACTCTGCAGACAGATAAAGAAACAGCTGTTTGACGTTCCAGTCAAATATTGGCTGTAAATGTAAGAAGAGTTGAGGAAAAAGAAGGGAAAACAGGAACCAGAACTGTTCTGCTAATTCATCGTCACATGCTAACGATCTGATTCTCTCAGGGCTCTGCTTCCATGACAAAAGACTTCTGAAGGATATCAACCGAGAGGTCAAAGGTGATGAACCCCAGGTCACTGCGCTCTCTGGGCCCTGTAAAGTCATCGACGTTCTTCCTGCAGGGATAGAATGGCACTCATTATGCTGGAATTTGTGATTGCGATAGCATGATGTTAAAACCTTTTCATTATTTAATGATAATGCACTTCATTATCTGCATTATCCAGGTGACCTTTCTCTTTGAATGGTTCAGAATCCTGATGCAGGCCATATTAGAGCAGCCTAAATGAGGCCACATCTGCCCTGATCAGGCGCCCCCCCTAACCATTGATTTAAAGTTATACTATTTGTTCTTAAGCTCTTAAAGGACTGGCACCTTTTTAAATAACTGTGAAGCTAAAGAACAGGCTCCTATTTTTAATCTTTTTTTGTCCAATTTTTTCAATCACGCGGGCAACACTGGAACCCGGAACCCTTTCGCTGTGAGGCGGCTGTTCTAACCACTGCACCACCGTGCAGCCCCTTGTAAAACAGTTTCCGTTGTTTGAAATGTGCTTTTATAAAACAGCAATTACTTTTATTACACTAATTACATACATTTTTTTGCATCGTTTGTATTTAGACCTGCGCATTATTCCCCAAGAAGCAGATGCTTGATGATATGTCCGATTCTGATGACCGTTTAATTCTAAATATAAACCGCAAAGGACCAATAAATACAGACTCCACGGTTACATTTACCATCATAATATTTGTAATAACCGATAAAACGTAATGTGTTAATAAATTGAAAGACAGCAGCTGTTGATTCTTACAACATCACTTTAGCGACGTGGATGTTGACGGGAACTCTTCTGTCTTTGAATGCTGTGGTGATAAAACAGCCAAAAGTCAGAGCCGCCATGACGCTCAGAGAAAATGCAAACAAAGAGTTCGCCCTCGATAAAACCGTGTTCATTTTGCACAAAAATATCCAGCCGGTAAAGCAATAATAACAAAGAATTTCTACAGGCTGTGCAGGAAGGCTAGCTACCGGGATGGCTATACACCGGAAGTCAAACTTAAGATTCACACCAAACGTCCCTTTTGTGAATTTCAAAATAAAACAACGATCGTCTGTTGCGAATAACTGCAGGTAATTTTTAAAAAATCTATACGACGCCGAACATATCTAGTGTGTTAGTGTGTTTTTAGGTTTGGTGTCTAGCTACGTGTTGCCTAGACAATATTAAATAGCATTAATCTGATATGCATACATAGTACAAATTACATCAGCATGATAGACGGCGTACAACAAATTATCCAAAGTATCTGACAGTATTGCCAGTTCCAGCCTGCTTCGTTTTAAATCAGCCTTCTTCTTTATCTCTGTACAGAGGTAACAACAGAATGAACACGACCAAAGACGTTTTAAATGGCAACGTAAACATTTTTTCTGAAGGTAACTACTTCCGTTTTTGAAGGTTTTACCGTCAATTGACACATCGCAAAAGAGCGATGATTAGGCGGAAGTACTCGTGATTTTTTTCCCCGAATAACTTTATTCTACGAACACTGCCGGAAACAGATATTTGGTCATAGAAAGTAAGCGTCCACATTAAAAAAAAAAAAAAGTATTTTAATTTCGTACATTTTATTACTTTTTAAAAGATTTTCATCACCATAACAGTCCACAGTTCATCTGATTAATTTAAAAAAAAATTGGAGATAATGTATTTTAAATTATATCGTCCACACTGAATTTCTGTGTTCCTTGAACAGTATGTTGGGCGTAATAGTAATACAAGCATAGTAAATAACTACAAACGTGTAGTGTATTTTACAATAGAAAACCTGATGTAACTTTTATGTACAGTACATTCCATATGCACAAATACATATGTCTGTGCAGTCCTCAACCAGCCAATAACTCCACTGCACGTCAGTGGCAACTATAAACAGTAGCTGTATGTTCATGTGTTGTATATATGGTGTATGTATGGTGGGGGCGTATCCATATCCTCAATGGTGGATATTTTTTTATTATTTTGTAATATTTCTGTGTATTCTTAAAAAATACAGGAGCCTCTTATTTTTCCAGTAACTTATAAATGTGGCAGTTACTAAGCATACTGCTGGATTTAACTCAATGGACCCTCCACTGCTCACGCACACCATGCTAAAAATAATCACTCGTGTACGCGCATGTGACAGGGTCACGTGCGCCGAGCACAGCGACAACAAAGCTTCGGACCAATCAAGCCTCCCTCTGTCTGCAGCCGCAGATCTGAAACTGGTTGCAACATGCCGGAGGTTCCGTCCGGGGCCGGAGCCCCAAAGCTGCCTTCGCGTAAAAGAGTTGCCGGACCTGCTGAGCAACACGACTACTTCCCGAAGAAGGCCTGCTGGGGGATCCTGACCAGCCAAGGTTGGTACGGCTGGTGTCGCTAGTTATATCCCAGCACATTCTTATATTTCGCTTTGAAAACAAGTTTCACCCTTTTCCACGTGTTTAGTAAGACCTTTGATAAAATCACAAAATATCTGGAGACCTTTTTTTCTTACACGTATTTTAAAAGAAAAATGTCCAGGCTGTGTCTGAGTAATTCACAGAGAAAGATGTGGAATAAGAAGAGTTGCTTCGCTTCTCTTGTCCTGTTTCCTCCAGGAACATCATCACAATGTACTTTATCTCCTGTGTTTGGTGATCATCCATCCCAGAACCAGTGTCCTGGTTCTGTTGTGGTGTTCCATGTTTACTGTCCACCGGTGCTCTTGCAGTCAGACCTGTTATTTTGTGCGTCCAACGCACGGCAGCTGCTCAAAGACTTGACCACGGGGGTATAAACCATCCTGAAGATGCCCAGCTCCCCCAGAGTTCTAACAATGGTTCTACAAAGTTTTCAGTTCCTACCATCCCACTCAGTTTTGACATGATGTCATTGAAGGTGTTCTGAATGCGTTCAAAAATTTGGGCCGCCAGTGGAGAGGTCTCACACACAATGGCAGGTCACTAACAGGCGTATCACCTCTTGCAGCTTTGAATATCTAGAAAGATGTCATGCAATTCCTAATCTAGAGTCTGACACAGTGTCTGCTATGGTATTTGTGCGTGTGTATGTCTAGGATCCTGGGCTGACCGCTCCCCTCTTCATGAAGCAGCTTCTCAGGGCCGCCTGCTTGTTCTGCGTACTCTGCTGGCACAGGTAAGACACACACAGCAGCAACAGACTTACAAAATTGTAATTCTGTTGCTGCTTTGGCTCTGACTTTGCAAAGATACATAAAAGCAACTCCTGCACTGATACAAATTGACAATTGTACGCTTCTTATTCAGGGTTATCCTGCCAACATAGTCACCATCGATCATGTGACACCTCTCCACGAGGCCTGTCTGTCAGGACACATCGCTTGTGTAAGAGCGTTAATAAGCTCTGGAGCCAATGTAAGTATACAGGCACTTTTTGCACATTACATACATACATACATGCACATGCATGTGTAAACAAGGAGATTGAATTGACTTAAGAGGTAATCATTTAATGTTGCCGTCGGCCTCTCGGGAGCCTCTCTGATCAGTTCCTTCTTGTCCTTTCATCAAATTTGCAGGGACGCCCAGTTTTATTTTACATCATTGCCAGTAATTCAACACACAACACTTTTATCTCAGGTTTTAGGTTTTCTCAGGTCTTTAGGTTTTATAGGAGGGACGGCGAACATCAGCAACCATCACAACCAGTTGCAAACTTTTGATTGTAATAGCTAGGTTGTAACCCATAGGGGGCGACACGTTTACATTTTCATGGACCAGAATTGACCAACAACTTCAGAATCATATATATTTGTTTTTAGCAGGGAAAAAAGTGGTTTTGGGGCTGAGTTACTCTTGAGTTACTCCCGGTCTTATTTTCCCACATCATATACATGCCATTTTAAAACCTGTGTGTGTTTGTGTGCAGGTGAACGCTGCTACCATCGATGGACTCACCCCCCTGTACAATTGTTGTCGCTCTGGTAGCCTCAGTTGTCTGGAGATGCTGCTGCAACATGGAGCTCATGCCCATTCAGTGCACACCCACTACCCTTCACCTCTGCATGAAGCATGCAAGAGAGGTATAGCTATCTCTCACACACACACACATACACACACACACACACATTTTGATAGGTATAGGTTATTTTTTCAAACGATTGTGAAAGGCTGACCCTGAAATTCAAGAAATTAATTAATTAATGGAAACCATAAACTGGCTTTTACTTCAAGATATGACACACCAGCTGCAGAAGTATAGTTAACCCTCCAACATTAAACTGTGTGTGTGTGTGTGTGTGTGTGCAGGCAGTAGCATGTGTGTGAAGTCCCTGTTGTCTCATGGAGCTGATCCAAGCTATGAATCGTCTCACCTGGGCTCTCCTCTCTACATCAGCTGTCTGCACGGACAGGCAGCCTGCTCAGAGGTCCTGCTGCATACAGGCTAGTGTCTCATTTGCTATGTCTGCCTGCAAACAAATGTCTCCCGACCGTTTCCTGAATATTGTACTGTTTTTCCTGCCAGGGGCCAGAGTAAATGCTGGCAGAGGGAGTGACAGTCCTCTACATGCAGCAGTCAGACAGGATTGTGCTGAGCAGGTGTCACTGTTGTTGGAATTCGGTGCTGACGTCAATCTCAGAGACGATAATAACCAGAGACCCTTGGAGCTGGCGCCCCCTGGTGGGAAAACTCATCAACTATTGAAGTCGTTTCAAGGTAAAGCAGGATTCTGCATGACTGATACTGCTCGTGTAATGTGCGTGTAAGAGGAGTAAAAGGAAACTGTTCTCTACATCCAGAGTCTCCTAGAAGTCTTTGTCAGCTGTGTCGTATTACCATTAGAGATCTGATTGGGCCACAGAAGTTGAAGCTGCTCCCAATGCTTCCTCTCCCTCCTCTACTCACCGACTACTTGAATCACAAATAAATAAACTTCAACATTTTAAAACCATTTGAAAAGTCAAACGCACACTAAGCACAAGATAACATAAACTATTGACATGAAAAATTAAACACGCTAAACAACTGAAGCACCTACATTAATATTGGAAAACAATTGCAATTATTAAATATTAAACTATTGTCACTATTCAATCAAGAAAATATAAATGTTTTATCTTGTAATGTTATATTTTATTTCTTATTTTTCTGTGCAACAGGTAATCACCTACAGAGTGTGCTGTTGTGTATTAAGAAATATTTATTACTATTCACCAACACCCAACCTGACTATCTTGCTTCCTGAAAATGGCGAGTTGGAGTCCTTTACAAAGCACCATTAGTCCATCTTAAAGCTTGACTGATTATTTGACGATTTCCACAAACTTCCCACCAAGTCTCCACAGCTCATCTCATGTCTTTTCACTGGAATCACGGCTGTAAGGAAGATTCTTGGGTTTTCCACGGAGCGTTTCTCAAACATTCATAATCTTTAATATTTATTGTGCATTTATTATCCTTAAACCCACCTGTGGGATTGAGAATAGAACCATAATGTGCGTCTGCTTTTAGGTTTGTAACTTATTACACATGTGTTCAGCTATGTCGTTCAGTGTGAAATCCTTTGTAAATATTTCTAAACAATAAAAATGATTCTGCAATGTTATGACGTTTACGACCAATTCAAGTCCATACACGCGATGCTTCTGAAGTTAGTGTGTGATTGATGGCCGAGGGCCAATCGTGTTGAGGTCAGCAGTTCTGTCTCACCTGCTGTTTTCAAATTGTTGAGTATATTGGAGACATGCTTAATCACAAATACAACTAAATTAAAGCCTTACCTGATAAATACACGTTTTATTTGACACATTGCCTAAAATACCACAGAAAAAATTATGTTGCCCTGTAGAGCGGAGAAAAGCTAGTGAGAGTAACGTGTTGGGAGTCAAAGCATAAATGAGTTATTTCACATGAGCTGGTGAGAAAATCTCCACAAATGACACGATCTCACCAAAAAAGCACCAAGCTGAAACCGCCCCTTCACTGCCCCCTACCATCGAACCTGAGGCTAACTTCAAGGCCATTGGTGTGACGACACGGCGCTAACTGCAGCCGTGCGGGAGCGGCAGGCAACGGGACACAAACGGTCCAGGACATACAGGTATGAGCCGGTCTCTACCACCTAGAAGGAACACACGGTAGGATTCACCCCGGTCCCTCCGGCTATGTTGTTCTCACCTGGGATATCAATAGCTAAACTGCGGTGTGCCGTCTGTGATCCCTCGTTTAGCCCCCTTTTCTAGCTGTTGTGATCGCTTATCCTCGCTGAAGCCAAACTCCGCTGCTAGAGACAGAAATGAGACTGAAAGTAGGGTTTCTTCTGCGGAGCTTACTCGTTATCGGGACTTTTCTCGGCTTGGTGGTGCTCTGGTCGTCCCTGTCTCCGACACCCAGCGATGATGATCCATTTGGGAAACGGGTGAGTTAAGAACAACCAACTCGCCAGTGTCCTAATATCAACCCCCATTTAGTGCACTAAGCAGCACCATGTATGCGTTGTGTTTCATCACTATTGTTGTGTTCTCTTTTAAATAAGTTTCCGTCTCTGACTGACGGAAGTATTTTGACTCCGGCACGAGAACCATTTTTCTAGCTAGGGTGGTTGTCATGGAGATTACTTTCCATCTTGTTGCTAATTTAAGCAAAATGGGCTTTTCTTGTTTGGTAACAGTCACATGTGGGTGTAGTTTTGTCAGCCTACAGTAGCGGTAATAGCTGTCGACAGAAGCCCGCAAACACAACTGTTAATATTTTACCAGGATCCATATCCGCGTGTCCCCGGGTCCAAACCGGAAACGCAGCCTGGTTGTGAGCGTTTATGATTGTTTTAGTCCTTCAACAAATAGAAGCGCTCTTTCACGACTGCTTAGTATTTTATTCCTCATCATGAAATGTAGATGCATCTAAATACCAACACACCTCAAACAAATCCAATTGGACATTCTATAGCTTTGACTATCTCATCTGTAGCTACTGTATATTTATATATGTCCTGATTATATATCCCCCATGCAGGACAGTGGTTTACTACCCAGAGGTGACCTAGCAAATCAGTTTAAGCCGGTGGTGCCATGGCCCCACGTGGAGGGGGTTGAAGTTGACCTCAACTCAATCAGACTCAAAAATGGTGAGAGTCATTTTTATTTCAAAAATTGAGTGCAAATGGTACATCAAGGATAGTTGTGTGTCAGTACAGTGACTAAATATTGACATTTGAAAGGATTCTGTCCTTTTTTTTACCAAGTTTTTAAAAAAAAAAAAATACCGGTAATAGAGATGTATGTGAGTAAAAGTCACAATTCTCCTGTTTTCTGGTCTTTGTCTTTAGGAAAACTTGACCAGAATCCAAATCCAGGTCAGCAGCAGGCCAATCAGAAGCAGGTGATCCAGCAGCAGTATGTGACTTTCAAGCCCCACACTCATCCGTATACAAGTCCCGTCTTAAAGAAAGGGATCCTTGGAAATCTCGAGCCAAAGGAACCTGAGCCTCCAGGGGTCCCCGGTGGGCTTGGAGAAGGAGCCAAACCTTTTGTCTTGAATGCCGAATACAAAGATGCCATTCAGGATTCCATCAAAGAGTTTGGCTTCAACATGGTGGCCAGCGACATGATCTCCCTGGACAGAAGCATCAGTGACATTCGTCATGATGAGTAAGTCAATGCCAACTGCACCACGGCTGCATTTACTGCATCATTGCCTTTATAATTTTTAGTCATGTCATTGGTTGCCAAAGGTGATTTAGGATCTGCAACATGTGCCAACACAGTCTCAATCTGTCATGTTTCTTGTGTTGTGGTGCTTTTTAAAATTATACAGCTCTGATTATTATGGCAACAGTAGTATCACTGTGTCTACATTTAACAAATATATCAAGTCACTAATGAGTCATTATAAAAAGGTAGTTTTGAGCCAGTATTCGAAACTAGTTCATGTTTTTCTCAATCGTCTGTATTTAAATAAAAACACTAGGAACAAATATTAGAGCAATATTGGGACTGATAATTCTTATTTCTTTCCTCTGCTGGGCTTGGCAGCTGACTAATACTAAATACCATCTTAAACAAATAACAGGAGGGTGTCACTGAAACATACTTCCCGGTATTTCAGCAACAAGGTTGTGAAACCAGTTCATCCATTGTTTCACTACACCAGCGCTTCTCAAATAGTGGGGCTGCGATGCCAGGGGGGGCGCGTGTGACCCCGGAGAACATGTATTTTTTTTATTTTTTGCCGTACTAGAATAAAGTGTAATTGCACATCCCGCGCGCACACACCACAGAGCAAGAGATAGGAAGTGCAGTGAACAAACCACCAAGAGACAGCATGAAAAAATACTTAACTGATGAAAAGAAAGGCGGAGAGAGACGAAGATAATGAGACATACGAAAGTCTCCCGAAAGCTAAGACGAGGAAATATGACGAAGCATATATAGCGCTTGGCTTCACTGCGACTATGGTGGGAGACAAGGAAAGACCGGTGTGTTTACTGTGTCTAAAAATGTTGGCAGGACAGCATGAAGCCAAATAAATGAAGGCGTCACTTAAAGACATCACACCCCAGTCACGCTGATCAGCCGCTTGAGTTTTTGCCGAATATTGGCAACAATCATCCCGCTTTGGTCTATATTTCTTTCTTTTTTTGTTTTCTTTAATATTTATAAGGATACAATGTTATGCAGAGGTGTACTGATAACAATTTCATAGACAAATGATACTAATTCTAGTCACTGCGGGGGGCGCAAAATGTTTTCTTCTTCCTAGGGGGGGCGTAACAGAAAATAATTGAGAAGCACTGCACTACACTAACGTCACAACAAAGAACATGGACACCAATAAATGAATAAATGAGGCTGATAGGAACCTGCCACGTTTTTGTCCTTTCTGTTCAGGTGTAAATACTGGCACTATGATGAAAACCTGCTGACCTCCAGTGTTGTGATTGTCTTCCATAATGAAGGCTGGTCAACACTGATGAGAACTGTCCACAGTGTCATTAAGAGGACTCCGAGGAGGTACTTAGCTGAGATAGTCATGATTGATGACTTTAGCAACAAAGGTGAGTTTCTCTTCCTCACATCCAGAGTTTGTGTCCAGCCTGAGGAACTATGGATTCATAATCACACTTTTGTGTGTTCATTTATGTTTGTGTCCACGTAGTCCATTTAAAGGAGCGTCTGGAGGAGTACATCAAACAGTGGAATGGTCTTGTTAAACTCTTCAGGAATGAAAAGAGAGAGGGACTGATCCAGGCCAGAAGTATAGGAGCCAAGAAAGCCACTAAAGGACAGGTGTGATCTGATGTTTCATAATGTGTTAGAAAGAAATGATTAATAGAGCCCACAAATTATATAGATTTTGGTGTTAATAGACACTTGGTGTTCCTGCTACTTCTTGTTGTTCATTACTCTTGCTCTGAAGTACATTGTTGCTATGCTATAAACAAGGGTGTGGATTAATATGACTTGTTATGTACTGTACATTAATGATAATAACACTGGGGATGATCCTGAGAATTAGGAGTTGTGTAATTAAACTTTTCTATGTTTAGAGACTATAAAAATTACAGAGGGGACCGGTTCATTGATCGACCTGTGTTCTTAATCATTCTGATTTCCTAGGTTTTGATCTACCTGGATGCTCATTGTGAGGTTGGAATCAACTGGTACGCTCCTCTGGTCGCGCCCATTTCAAAGGACAGGTACAGTAACAAATACTCACACAGTAATTTGGTCTTCACAGGTTAAGTAATGCATCCCTGTAGATTCAGGCTTCATTTTCATTGGCCAAGGGAAGCCCCCATTAAATACCAATTGGATTTTGGATGAGAAACTATGCCTCATTATCTTGGTTGAGGCCAGAATATATTCTATGCTCTCATGGATCTTGTCTGACAAATTGCTGCAAATACACCAGAGTTGGCTGCAAATGCTCATTTCCATCTGTCGACCCCAGCCAGATGCCTTCTAGTCCGTAAGACTGTATGTTTTTCAATGAATCTTATGTTTAGTCACAGCTCCAAAAAGTCACTTTCAAGGGCCAGCAGGGCTTTAAAATCAAAGTCCACTTCCTACATAGGTTTGTTTTGTGTTTTTGTGTATAGGACAGCATGTACAGTGCCACTAATAGACTATATAGATGGTAATAAATTCACTATGGAGCCCCAGCAGGGTGGTGATGAGGATGGACTGGCCAGAGGAGCTTGGGACTGGAGCTTGCTCTGGAAGAGAGTTCCATTAAGCCAAAGAGAGAAGGCCCACAGAAAACACACCACTCTGCCTTACCGGTACACCTTTTGATGGCGGCATGCTAACGTTCATCCCTGTTCTGTTTGTGTCTCCATCTCTGTCCTTTAACCCAACCTCCATGCTGTCACTGCTGGCCCAACTGTTCTGTCCTGCATGAACATCACGCGCCTGCCCCCATGTATTGTACGTGCATGGCTCCATCTCCGCTCGGTCAGAACGGTGTGTACGGTGCCTCTCATCGACTCCATTGATGGGCAGAAGTACACCATCGACCCACAGGGTGGAGGAGACCAGAACGGCTTTGCTCGAGGAGCCTGGGATTGGAGTATGCTGTGGAAGAGAGTTCCTTTGGGGGACAGAGAAAAACAGCTCAGAAAAACTGAGACTGAACCATATAGGTATAGAAAATCATAACACACATCCTTTTTGCCTACAACAATAGTTTCTGTGTGTATAAATAATATCAAATTATTAGAACACTGGACGTATTTCAGAGTTCTTTCATTCTTGTTAAATTGGCCATTAAAATTAACATTCTTCTAACCATTGCTGGAACCCCCTGCAGAAGAGGGAATCAGCTTGAACACTGACAATGATGGTCTGGTCCAGACAATGATGGTCTGGTCCTCAGCAACTTCAGGTTGAGTTGGAAAATACAATCAACGGATCGATTCAAAGGAAAACTTTTGATTTGTGTTGAAGTTCCTAGAGAATATATTGACATTATGATGGAATGACATGCCAAAAATCACACACACACACACACACACATATTGTATATATGTGGAAATTTCTCTAAAACAGATGAGACTTAACTTTCTTGCATGTCCTGACTAACAGCTCACTGTGAAATTTAGTTTCCTGCTCTCCATCTGTGAATTGACGTTAGGCTGTTTTTGACCTGGGAGATTTGGGCTAAAAGAAGGTGTGCATTGGGTCGACAGGACTCCTCTTCCTCTTTCCTCTTCCTCTCCTTTTTCCCCCCATTCATCATTATTTTTTTCATCTGTCTTTATTGCTGAGCTTTGCTTCCACTACCTTCTAAGTGTAATTCCATTTGTCTTTGTCTTTCATCTTGAACAAAAATATTTTTACAGATCTTCTTTGTAAATTTTATCTTGGCATTAACATTCAGTCAGAAATTTCCTTTGATTTTATCTTATTTTTGCTGTCATCAAAACTGTAAAAAATAGGTAGTAGGTGTTCTTTTAAGAATGCTTAAGTGAGTATTGGGGGGGAAGACAATCATTATTAATATTGCTGGTTACTTTTCACAACAACGGTGTCTGTCTACCTGTATGTGTGGTAGGTCTCCAGCCATGGCCGGTGGTCTCTTTGCCATTGAGAGAGACTTCTTCTTTGAGCTGGGCCTGTATGACCCTGGGCTGCAGATATGGGGAGGTGAGAACTTTGAGATCTCATACAAGGTAAACTTGTTTCATCGACTTCTTTGATTCAAATCCCGTATCGAGATTTTAAATTAATTCACCTTGAGTTTTTCCATTCATGCAGATCTGGCAGTGTGGGGGGCAGCTGCTCTTTGTCCCCTGCTCTCGCATTGGACACATTTACAGGCTTCACGGATGGCAAGGCAACCCTCCTCCAGCACATGTGGGATCATCACCTACTCTAAAGGTAGAGGCCCACAACAAATATTGATTTACCTTCTAAGATATGAGTTTTTAAAGCACACTTTACAGTTTAAAATCAACTAATATACACTGATGGCTAAATATTGATAGAACAGATGCACATTCTGTTAACATTCTGGAACTTTAACATCACAAATATAGGAAAGAAATGACCACTGTCAGTCAGTTCATCCATCTTTCTATACAGCATTTTATGTAACTTGTATTTTCACAAGTGGTAACCAACACATTTCTAACCAAGGAATAATAATTGTGTGAATACAGAACTATGTGAGAGTAGTGGAAGTGTGGTGGGATGAATATAAGGACTACTTTTACGCCAGTCGACCTGAAACACTCACTCTGGCCTATGGAGACATCAGTGAGCTGAAGAAATTCAGGTAAAGTTTCCAACAGTCTCTTGCACATCCCATCGCTTTGATCGTATCCTTTTGCGCTCTTTGCCTTTTCTTGTTGTCACGCTACAGAAATATCCAGTTCTTCCTCTTTTTCTCGTTTTTTTTCTCTTTTGAAATAACTAAATGCGCTCGTGATGCAAATAAAATTGACTGTCTTGCTGTCAGGGAGGAACATAGATGCAAGAGCTTCAAGTGGTTCATGGAGGAAATAGCCTATGATATCCCGCTGCATTACCCTTTGCCTCCCAAGAATGTGGAATGGGGAGAGGTCAGTATCTACAAACACACAGGGAAAGTCTCACAAACTTTAGATGTCGTTGTGTTACGTTCTGGACCATGTGATGTCTGTAGATCCGGGGTTTGGATTCCAGTTATTGCATTGACAGTATGGGGCATACCAATGGGGGAAGTGTGGAAATAGGACCTTGCCACAGGATGGGGGGCAACCAGGTAATGAAACTGCCCCATGTGGTATGTTTTTGGTCTGGTTTTGCTTGATTTTAATATCCATGTGTGTCATTTTGTCTGTGTGTAGTTGTTCCGTATCAATGATGCCAACCAGCTGATGCAGTATGACCAGTGTTTGACCAGAGGAGCTGACAATTCAGCTGTCATCATCACACATTGTGATCAGAACCAGCACAATGAGTGGAAGTATTTCAAGGTCAGACACACAAATACATGATTAGAAAAAAAATGGCATTTTTCTAATCACCTTTTTTTTTTTTACTGCAGGATCTTCATCGGTTCACTCACGTGACAACGGGTAATTTATACATTTTCTCTGCTTTTTTAATGTTTCAAAATCACATAGTTAGGATGTGATGAGTCTGAATGACAATGATCTGTGATCTCCACACAGGAAAATGTCTGGACAGATCAGACCTGCTCCACAAAGTCTTTATATCAGACTGTGACACCAGCAAAACCACTCAAAAATGGGAGATGAACAACATTGTGGCTGTATGAGGAAAACTTTTTGAATATATGACACCTCCATACTACAAGTTTACAGAGCTGTGGAGCTGATGATGTTATCGAAGAGCTGGACAGCAGCTTCGAGAAGCAGGCCCCTGTGCTCCACGTGTTTAAATGTACGGGACAAATGTTTCTGTGTTTACTGGCTCACTCCAACTGGTCTTTTTTGCTCTGATTTTTTTTTAAAAACTACTCCAACATTAGTGAATCATTTCATATCAAGTTCACTAACATTAAATCAAATCTATATTCTGTCACTGCTGATGGATGCAAATATTTCCACATGTGGGGTTCCAACATTGTCCTGATCAGCCAAGTAAGAATCAACTTAAATCAACTAATTGGCACAATTGTGCCAAAATATAAACCTGGATTCTACTGACTATCTTAACACACCTGTAATGTTTAAAATGACTCTACCTGTTTTTGATCTGTAATTTACTTTAATTCAGCACTGAGAGAAAACTCTTTCTTGGTGGAGCTGGTTGTTTTAAAGCTCTAAAATGTCATTTCATTTGCAGTTAGTGTATTTATTATCCCTGTGGAAATAGCAGTGGTTTAACTTGGTTAAATTATTTGGGGGTTAAACACCAACTGGCTCTAACAAAATCATATTTAATGATTGGTTGTTGACTATACTGTGAAATTCTGATGGTTCCAAATTAATTAAATCATTTTTCTATACAATTTAGATTATGAGGGGCTGTGATAACTGACCAGTTGACTGTGATTGAATATTTGCATTCAACAAAAAGAGAGTGGACACAACAGTGATGCAACATCAGTTAATTATTTCAGTAATGGTCAGGGAAAGAAAATGTGGTTGGTAACTTTTGTCTGTTTTCTGTAGGATTTGGGTTTATTGTATGAGTGCTCTCATACCATATGCAATGTTTTGTACAGTGTGTTTTTGTTTGTACAGATAATGGATTTTGTGAAGGGCCTTTAATGACTGTATATACATAAATTATAACAGATTTATTATGGATTGGAAATTGATGACTGGGCAAATAAAAGAATGGATTTTTAAGGTATTGTTAGTTTGTTTGTTACAAGATTATAGCTGTCAAAAATGTGGATGTGTACATGTCAGCGTTTTATGAGTTTAAACTGTTACATACATTCTTTTTCTGCCAAATATGAGTAATTATTAAGTCAGCCATTTTACAATATTTTTTAAAGGATCAGGCGTGAGTTTGGTTTACAGTTTACTAAACATATTTCATTTCATAAACTAATCTATAGAAGCAAATTAGATTCCATAATTAAACTTTCTCTGTATTGCCTTTAGTCAAAGATTTACTACTGTCACACCAATTAATGGTCAATAAATCATATCAAATGAAATATAAACTACTTCTAATAATACAGCAGGTTTAGGTTTTGTTGAGCATATAAGCATTTAATTCCCTCAAACGTAAAAAGAGAGAAATGGATTCGAACAGACGCGGAAATAAGATCAATCAGCAAAGATCGATCAAATGATCTGGAAGAAGTTACGGTCGGAGTCGTCATCACTGTACCGGTGCATTATGGGGCTTCATCATTGTGTTCTTCCTGTTTACATGTAATAACGGAGGCAGAGTTCGGGATTACACGGATACTTTTAGACTACTTATCCAGGAGTTTCGTAACATACAACATGAAGACAACGTTCAAAGCTTTTTGGCTATTTTTGTTGGTTGAAATAACCAGTAGTCTGAACGGCGGTGAGTTAGCTTTTAGCTTTAGTCTGACAATGGGTTGGATACGTATACCGGAAGTGAAATGGAAAGAGGCAGAAATTGTTTATGTTTGGTTATTTTATTTTTATCGGACTTTTATTTTTTATGTACTACACTGCTCTTGGCATGCCAAACCTTTCCTCCAGTTCTTTGACAGTGATTTGCAAAATGTTGATCTGACGTCCCCTCTCTGTATATACTGTATATCAGTGTACTGTATATCTTAAGCAGCTCTCCTATTACAAGTTTTACCTTATAAGTGATGTCCTACTGTGCAATACCGGTATCTAAGGTCTCTGCATGGAATATTTCAGATGGAGTTTTTTTTATAGGATGGTTAACATCTTTATGCAGATGCTGTACTGCTGCGGGATGTGCAGGTCTTGACACTGTACAGAGGACTCTACACCACTGCACGGCGGTCCAGCCCAGTCCCTCAGCTCCAGTGTGTTGGGGGCTCGGCGGGATGTCACGCATTTGTTCCAGAGGTGGTCCAGTGTCAGAACAAAGGATGGGATGGCATGGATGTACAAGTGAGGTTTATTTCAGCATTTAGGTGCCTGGTTCTACCCAATGAGACAAATACACATAATGCTAGAGTTAAGTGATCCATAACAAACTGTATTCATGGATCAGGATTTTCAGATTCCGTTGAGAACTTAAGGGGTGGGGAAGTCTGGTGAAGAAAGCTGATTGGTGGCGCGCACAATCCACACAGTTCTGTACGCCCAATATGTTTCAGCCGTAAAAGTAGGACAACTAGGTCCCTGCTCTTTTGAACACCTATGTGGAGAAAGAAATTCAGTGGCAGTGTGAAATTCTATGAATATTAACCAACAAAATGGTGGAGTTAAATGACTGAAAAGCTAAAAAAATGTTTAAGATGGTGAAGAATCGTTTAGTTTTCGTTTAGTTTTCTCCCGCTTATCCGGATCCGGGTCGCGGGGGCAGCAGCTTCAGGAGGGATGCCCAGACAGCCCTCTCCCCGGCCACTTCCATCAGCTCCTCCGGGGGGACCCCCAGCCCCTCCCAAGCCAGGCGAGAGATGTAATCTCTCCACCTAGTCCTGGGCCGGCCCCTTTGCAGTAATAAAGGACTGTGGCGGCTATTTAATCTATGGGCCTTTCTTGTCATTTCAGTGGGAGTGCAGAACAGACATGGATAATGCATACCGGTTTGGTCGTATTGAGGTGAGCTGTGAAGGCTACAACCACCCGGCTGATGCATATATCCTGAAGGGCTCATGTGGTCTGGAATACACCCTGGAGCTGACTAGAGAGGGCAGAGGAAAGCATACTGGATCCCACAGTGGGTTCAGTGCATTTGGAGGTAGCATGGTGTAAAATCTTACATCATCCCTGAGCTCCAAAATTGGTCCTAATATGTCCAACTTTCTTGTGTGTGGGTCAGATCTCGGCGGCTTTGCCTCCAGTTTCTTTGGTTCCTCTGGAAACAAACACCAACAGAACCAGCACAACCGTCACAGCTCAGACCCATCAGCTAATGGGAATTTTGGCAACCTGCTGGTGGTGGCTGTTCTCTTGTTGATGGCTTATGGCGTCTACAAGCTCTTCCTCAGTGAAAACATTCCCAACTTGGGGCAGGATGGTTACCATGGACACCAGGACCACGGCTCAACGGCAGCACCACCACCACCAGGATTTAAACCTGATTTCACAGGTTTTTAGAGAGAAGCATCTTTATCACCACAATATCCTCTTCCATTGTTTACTGAAACCTCCAGTGTCTCTTGTTTTAACATGTCCAGGCTACTCTGGTCCAAACCCAGGCTATGGTTTTCGTGACGACTTCACACGTAGCCAGCAGTACCCAGGAGGACGATCTGCTCACAGTGGGGGTGGAGGCTTCTGGACTGGCATGGGGACTGGAGGGGTGCTGGGATATCTGTTTGGCCGTCAGAGGAAAGCGGAGTGACTAATATTACAGAACAGGTCATTGAAAGGTTCACTGAGAACCTTTCAATGACCTGTTCTGTATTTGTGCTGCAGGAGTCAGTCCCATGGATACCGACACTCCAGTTATCATGACAACGCAGCATCCAATAATGGAACACATTCATCATCAACAGGAACACGGACCGCATCAGGTCTGTGTGACTCTAAATTTCTTGATATCTAGTATTTAGGTGACATCCTGTGCTGGCTTTAACCCACGTCTGCTTTAAGACACTTTATTCACATCTTACATTTAGAGTTTGTCCAAAGTCTTTTATTATTTTTTTCATAATGTGTGGAGTCAGTTATCAGTCTTGAGGGTCAGAGCAACTGTTCATATCTGTCATAGTGGAAAATTAGGCGATGATTTAGACACAAGGATGGGATCGCTTGTGAGACAGCTGTGTGAGATTTTTCACCTGGATGTTCTGCAATTGATGTTCATCATCTGTCCTCTTTGTGTTGTTTTCAGGTTTTGGAGGAACCAAAAGACGATAGAAACCATGGAGTTTGTATGTCTTCACTAGCTTACAGTTAGACTTGTAATGGTCCATTAACATCAGCTAAAACATCCAGTAACCAACTTATATAAGTTTCCTGTTAAGTTCTTCATCCATGGGGCACCACCCGATATGTCTGTAAGATAATGACTACTTAAAAAATGTTGTTGATTTGTTGAGTCATTTAGACACAGAACGAAAGGTTGCCCAAGTTAAGGTTTATTTACAGTGTAATAGGATATTAATTTAAAAATTATATTTAAGATGGATGAATAAATTAATTAACTTGCTCAAAAATGTAAAAAAAAACAAAACAATATTGAAATGAGGAGAGTGCTATAAAGGCAGATTTGGTAAGAAAGTAATATAATGTAAATATTTCCCCTCTCTTACCTGACCTGCTCTCTATCCTCAACTAGGTTAGGCACTGCTGGATTGTTTTATCAAATGGAAAATGTTGAAGTATCACAATAAAGTGATTGTATACTGGACACTTTACTGGAGACTTTACATTTCTGCACACCTTCTGCTTAAAGCTCTCGTTGAGTGATAGAGGTAAGCACTGGTTCTGAAGAGTCTTTCCTGTTGGTCCACAGTAGGGCCAGAAAAGCCTCCCGGAAATCCTGATGGTAGAAGTAGATCAGAGGGTTCAAACCACAGTCCAGGTAGGACATCACTGATGCGAGGGTCCTCAACCACGTTGGAGCAGGTGACAGGTCTGTTCTGCCTAACAGGATCAGCTGATGAAAAAAGACAAAATCTAATCTGAGAAATAATCCCACAACTATATGTCACTTTTTAATATGTTTAAATCAAAACATCACCTCAGACATCATGAACGGTGTGTAGCACAGCATGTAGAAGGCTACCAGCAGGGGGCAGACTGCAGATAGGTCGGCTTCATGCTCGCTTGCAAACAGACATGAGTTGTTTTCAGTCCCATTAAGTTTATGTAATACTTTTCTTTAGTAATTGGATGTGATGTAGAGAACAAAATTAAATATGAATGTGTCAACCACCTTTAATATTTATTCAGACTACACTATCAGATTGTCATCATGAGAATATTTTCAACACTAAAAAGCAACAGTGGACAGAACGTTTCACTCTTAAAGTACAGGTTATTTTTGTCACTGCAGTATATTTCACAGTGTGTTTTTCATTACAGATGCTCTTACATTAAAGGCTTCCTTTTCTCTTTTATAGTCTTTTATATGCTGTTGTGATTTAACTGCATAAGCAAATTATTTAATGATTTCTCCACAAATAATTTGTATGTTGACATGCATGGTCTGACATGGATCTATATGAGTCTTTGACCTTTCAATACCTGTCAATAACCCTCAATCATTTTATATTTTTTTTTAATCAGAAGCTAATATGACGAGGTTGTGCTGTGTCAGTCTTTTACCTGTAGTTTGGGTAGTAGCCAAAGGCACTCAACAGTGAGCAGAGCAGGATGAATAGGAAGGGGAGGAAGATACAGACAGAAAAAGCACTAAGAATGTAGATCAACATGTCAGAGTAGCTGTTCTCCCAGAATACTGCACACAGCATCTCTGCAGGATCATACCTGCATGAAAAGTAGGATTGAACTAAACAAGGAGGGGCTCAGGTGACCACACACAATGACAAAACAACATACTTGATCCACATGTTCACAACAGGGAGACTCCCAAACACCAACCCCGCCACCCAGAAAGCCAAGCAAGCTGTTGCCATAACAACAAATTGGGGATGTCTTGTGGAGAACGGGCCCATCGACCGCTGCACACAGAGCACAGCTGAAAAAGAGAAAAGGAAAACTCTTCAGTTTCCATAAAAGTGTAATAGTAGTATCATTTTAATTCAGCCATTTCACTTTAAAAGAAAAGTATTTACATTCTCACACCTTTGCGATTATTTCTTTATTGAGAAGAAAGGAGGGATTGAATGGAGAAATGTCCACAAGCATTGATATAAATGTCACTGTGTGTGCTGCTATGGAAGACATTACACTGTATGCTAACAAGCATAACTACGGTATGATAAATCCACTTGTACCTAAGCTCCCTATAGAGGAGCTGATGAAGGTGAACTTCAGGAGGCTGACCACCTCGCACCACGGTGATCTCTGACCCCCTGTCAGCATGGCCAGAAGAGAGCTGGAGATGATAAGGATGGAGCAGCCTTTACAAAATTGGAATAAAGAACATATGCCAGTCAAACACCAAGTCTGTGCTGCAGTAATTTAATGAAATTATGATGCAAAATTACAACACCTAATCATACCGAAATCTGACAACGTGAGACTCAGGAAAGGCAGCCAGTAAAGGCAGCAGATCTGAGCCCTGCACTAAAAATGCAAGGAGGATGAGAAGATGCTTTTCTCACTCATACACAGCAGTGAGTGACAGAACCACCAATCAAATCTTACTTTGACTTTGACAAACAGAATCAGACCATTCCCCGCTACTCCCAGCAACATTTCCAGGCCCAGCACTGCCACCAATAACCACTTCTCTGTCTTCAGCCAAGAATGTTCAATCCACAGTGTTCCGTTAAACCAGTCGCTCACTATAATATAAATCAATGGGCTTTATTTATAACACCTTTCTCAACAGGGTACTTAAAACTACTTAAAACTGACCAAAGGGTATATCAAAATTAAAAAAAAAAAATCTAAATATAATATATATTTCAGCCAAAATTAGACCATTGATTTGACATATAACATCCTTCATTATCAAAGCACTGGGTAATCAAATGTCAACGCATACCGTGTCTTATATAAACTATAATAAAGATTACTTACTTTTTCAACAAGTAATCTGCCCGCAGTCTTCAACAACAACTTCTAGGTGTAGCTAGGGCTCAGATGTCCTTAGAAAAAATTGTCATCCATTAAAATTCATAGGGTTCATTTAACTTCAATGTGTGCACATGCGATTCAGCATATACTGCTAACTAACTACCTTACAAAATCCAATTTAAATTGCCCTCAAGAGGGAGTCTGTTATGAACATGACACAAAATGTGATCTTATTCTAAACAACCTTCTTCATCCACATATCTAAATGTAGGCAATATATATCATTGCAGCATCTAAAGAACTTGTCGAGCTTTCCTAAAAGACTTCGATGTTCAAAAAATTAATTTAGATTTAAATATTTAATATTAATTATATGATTTATATAGATTATTTTATACCAAGTTATAATCCTGAAATGTGTTGAAATGTGCACTGCTGAGAGGTGTTCGTTATTTAACATGCCTTGATACATTTAAAATGATTAATTTCTAATCATAACTAAACAACCAAAACTGGCCAGCAGGGCGCATGCGCATAAGCGACCCGGAACCGGTCTTTTTTTAAACTTGACTGATTGGATCCCCATCCTGACGTCACATTACGTCGACTCGTCACTTCCTATAGACGCAGAGTCCCTTGTAACATATTGTCCGCTGTTCTGGTTGAGAAGGCCAAATAGCGACATTTCGGTGAGTTTCACACCAGTTAATTTTAAAACCACCATGATTTAGTGAAGAGTTGACGTGTATCGCATAACCCCGTAAGTTTTTAATTTAAATTTGCCGTCCAGATAATCAAACTTACACCACCCTCACACGACCTTTATGCAGAAGTCCTTGAGAGGGATTTAATACAAGAGCGCTCACACCGGTGCCTCTGAACATCTCGCAGATCAATTATTTTAAACAAGTAGGTCAGGAATATTATTTAAGTTTCGTGTTAACGCATGTATGGGCTTTGCTCGGTTACTGGTCAGTGTTAGGGGTCCGCATAAACATCAGGACACGGAGTGAAGCTAATAAAAATCTGAATTATTTGTTCATTTGTTTCAGTCTCCACCACGGGATGGCTGCAACATTGCGTTTGCTCTACTCCGTGTCAAAGCCAGGTAAGGATGAGATACTGTGAGTGACTATATAATAATTTATGTAAACGATGGCCATAATCCAGGCCCTTAAGAAGTTCATGTCAACCCCTCTCACCCTTATGGGTTTTGGGAGATGTAGCTCAGTGTTTATTGCTGTATTATTTCTTTTTCTACTTTTGGCTGTTCTCAGCAGTGCACCGATTCAACTGTCTCCATCTAACCCGATCCATCATCTTCTGGTGCACCTGTTAACTTCATGTCCTCATTCCCTACATCCATGAATGTCCTCTTTGGTCTTCCTTTAGGTCTCCTGCATGGCAGGACGTCAGCCTCCTTCTGCCCACATATAGACCATCCCTTTTCAATACCTGTCCACACCGTCTTGTGCTGTCACTTATTTTACCCTTCAATAGCTCTCATTTTCCTCATTCAGTACCATTTTAGAGTACTTTTTCTATCTTCCCACTACACCTCTCACATCTGTCAATATGGCCCATCTCTGTCCCTACCCTTCCTAAGCTGCTGTGCATCTTTCCTGTCCTTGACTCTTCCTGTTCATCCTGTATAAATCATTCTCTTCCTGTCCATCCTCACCGGCAGGTCATTGTATGTGGTTTGTCTGGCGTTTGCCACCTCTACTTTCACCTTACGTAGCATTTGCCTCTTCTCAGCTGACCTCTTTCTGTGTATACATTCCCACACTTCCTGATTTATTTATTGTTACAAAAGACGCACCAAGTACTTTCCTACCTGCTTACATCTGCTGGAGTTGCCCAGTCATGTGAAATTACCTTTAAACCAACTGGAGCCTGTCCTCACTCTTTCTTAATCACCCCACTCCACACCAACACTCTTCTTTTCCCAGCCTTTATCACTTTGTCCTCTACCTTTCCTCTTATCCTCTTCATCTTGCACACCAATCATACTGCACATCTTCTTGAATTAAAAACTGTGTCCCTCTTACCGTCATCGCCCAATATATATATATATATCTTTGAAATATCTTTGACTTCTTAGCCACTGCTAATTAAAATTGTAACTTGGTGGAAAACCACCATACAGCATAATAACAGTTGGTACTGTTATCAGTAATCTATAATATACTTTTATGCATTATATTTTTTTACTATGTGATGATATTTGCATGATAGCTGTCTTCATGTTTGACCCCTTTGTGTTTTCAGGCACTACGCCCAGTCTCAATGTGTTGCGCTCCTTTACTGTGTCAGCGCAAAGAGAAGGATACAGTAAGTCTTTAACATCACTTAGCTCTAAGATGAAGACCTTATATTTAACACTACAGGGCTGGCTCCTAAATTTAGAGTGACAACACTTTTTGAATGTCAATTTTCCTTGTATTTTGTATACTTTTGCCTTGTAGATTGTGACTGCCTGTTGTTTGGTTTCATTTTAATCAAAGTGGGATTTTGAGCATGTTGATGCACCTAATGGGACAATAATAACTCATTAGCCAGTGTGCAATATGTAACAAAGTCATTTTGTGTTGCAGAGTATGTCAATGCCCAGGAGATCCCCACAGATATGAAGTCCATCACAGACAGAGCCGCACAGACACTGTTGTGGACAGAACTTTTCAGAGGTGAGCTGCACACACAAATTAATACACAGACCCTGAGATCTTGTATTTCAGGATAATGAGTAAAATATCCTGAGTTCCCCACATGCTTGTTTTGCATCTGATCAGCATGACTGACAGGATTGTGTCATTAGGTTTGGGTATGACATTGAGCTACCTGTTCAGAGAACCTGCCACCATCAATTACCCTTTTGAGAAGGGACCACTGTCACCACGCTTCAGAGGAGAACACGCACTGCGCAGGTGACCAATGAGAAGATTGTTGAAGGGATTAACTGTTATTCTAACCTGCTTTATTGTTTTACTGTTTTGGTTACATTATTTCCATTCTAATCTAATTTCCTCATTTATTTCCTAGAGTATATGTGTGTGAATGAGAGGGCCCAAGGTGGAAGAGTGAGGTTACAGGGAGAAGAGATAAAGAAGGTGGAGGATTTTAAGTACCGTACTTAGGGTCAACAGTCTATGGAGAGTGTGGAAAAGAGGGGAAGAAGTGTGTACAGGCAGGCTGGAATAGGTGGAGAAAAGTGCCAGGTGTGATGTGTGATAAGAGTTTCAGCTAAAATGAAAGGGAAAGTGTACAAAACTGTGGTGAGACCAGAGATGTCGGTTGGTCTAGAGACAGTGCCACTGAGGAAAAGACGAGGCAGAGATGAAGATGTTGAGGTTCTCTTTGGGAGTGACCAGGTTGAATAGGATCAGGATTGAGTACATCAACAGGACAGCAAATGTTCGAGGCTTTGGAGATAAAGTCAGATAGGCCAGACTGAGATGATTCAGACATGTCCAGAGGAGAGACAGTGAATATATTGGTTGAAGGGTGCCAGGCAGGAGGCCTCGAGGAAGACTAAAGAGGAGGTTTATAGATGTAGTGAAAGAAGACATGAATGCAATTGTTGTAGGAGAAGAGGATGCAGAAGATAGGGTTAGATGGAAGCAACTGATTTGCTGTGGCGACCCCTGAAGGGAAAAGCCAAAATAAGGTTTCTTGTTTTCTCTAAATGATGTTGACATTGATTTTGTCCCGTAGTTGAGATCCTAGCATAAAATGAGTGTATTTTTTTCGCACTTTCACTGTATTTGACATGATGCTTTACCAGGTACCCCTCAGGAGAGGAGCGTTGCATTGCCTGCAAGTTGTGTGAAGCCATCTGCCCAGCTCAGGTACAACCGCACTTCGAAACACTGCCCATCAAATCTGCATGCCAAAGATTGTAAACATACTGATATATAAACACGCAAGGAGTCAATTAACTTTTATCGTCGTGCAAATGACATCGGCCTCTGTTGATGTTTCTTTCCGTCCTACGTTTCACGATGTCCCCGTCCAGGCTATTACCATAGAAGCAGAGACGCGTGCTGACGGCAGCAGGAGGACAACCCGTTATGACATTGACATGACCAAATGCATCTACTGCGGCTTCTGTCAAGAGGCTTGTCCTGTGGACGCTATTGTAGAGGTTTGTAAACCTGCTTGGCATATTCTGAAAGACTCACATGATCTTTTCTGGTAGACTGGCCATAAACAGACAGTTAAACTCTAAATCATTGGTTGGCAAACATGACCTAGCAGTATGTACGATCATCCTTCACACATGAGAAGCTAGACGGGAAGTTGTCCTTCCAAGGGTGATAGACATCAAATGAACATGCACATAAAAAATAAATGACCGACAGATGGTGCCATCTTCAGTTTATTTTACATTCCATTGTTGATATGAATGAGATTAGCAATGGTGTTTTATTAGTTTGTGTCTGTTTCAGGGTCCTAACTTTGAGTTTTCTACGGAGACGCATGAGGAGCTTCTGTACAACAAGGAGAAACTCCTGAACAATGGAGATAAGTGGGAAGCAGAGATCGCTGCTAACATTCAGGCTGATTACCTCTACAGATAGACACCAAACGTCCAAACTGTACACACTGTAAGAACATACAATCCTACTGTTGTTCCCGCTTGTCATTAATATCCAGTGGATTTTCTCCAGTTTCCAAGTAATACACATTATATATTATTGAGGGAAGATAGTGTGAAGGTTGTCCTCATTCTGCAGAAATGGCAAACTCCTGGATACTCATGGCAGAATCAGATCATCCTAAACTGATTTTATACTTAATGTTAGCATTTTTTGGCCAGGTTTGATTTCATCTTCTATCCTGTCTTGCTCAATAACTAAGTAAATAAAATAAACCTGTTGTTGGAGCACTTCACATGTGTCCTGTATTATATTTTCTGCATGAACCGATTTTGGATCATATTATTTTTGTATGTGGACCACATTCATGGAAGACGGTATCATGAATCAGTGAAGCTGTACGAATGCAGTTGGCGAATATTACCAATGGTGGGCGGTAATGCGAGCTAACCACCATGAAACGGAAAAGAAGAAGAAGAACGCAATCAACTGCTTTTCACCACCGAAGAAGGGTCAACAAACTACAAAAACAAGCAGCTACAGGCGGAGCGCCTCCATGCTGGACACAAGAACACGGTGGAGGCGTAAACGAGTTTCTTATCATTTGATAGCAGTGTGAGGACATCAATGACGGCGTGTTTACGTGTAAATATTGTTTTACCATTGGAAGCATAGGACTAGTTACTGAGGTGAGGAATGTCCGACTAAATGCGAATTTACGGTAACACGTTAGCATGTTTGCTGACGCTACCTGTCACCCGTCAACGTGATGTTGGTTGCCATTTGATGTCGACAGCGACTTTTACCGTGTGCTTCGGATTATTTAGATGTTTTTGGGCTTTATCGCATGCTGCCATGAGAGTGTAGCATGTATTTGTCTCTAATTAAGATTTAATATGCGCACTCCAGTGTATATCTTGCCAATACTTATGTTTAAATCAATTATCACTGAGTAACATCTAAATTTATAATAAATTCTAAAAATGTCTTTGTCAACTTTATTGGATTATTCACACTAAATATTTACAACATAAGATATAAAGTACATGCATGTGAATTAATAATGTACACAGTCACTGCAGAAAATCTTTTTGACCTTTTGAAACCTTTATGTGATTTGAATGTCAGTTTTATTTAATGTCAAATTAAATGTGTTCTGTCTTTTGTCAGGATGGCAGGGGTTTTTGACATTGACTTGGAGACGGAGGACATCAGCGATACAGAGGTTTGTAACTCAGCTGTTTTTATAAAGCTTGTATCTCATACTGTACATTTTATTCTGTTATCATGTCCCTTTTCTCCTCTTGTACAGGATGATGTTTGTGACTTTACTGTGACGGAGTCAGAGAAGTAAGTAACTTAATACTGTAATCCCCAAATGACTCAAGACTAATAAGTTTTTCTTTGTCCTATTTATTCAAGCGTTCAAACCGAAGAGGTGGAGTTGACAAGTGAGAGTGTGAACAGAAACAGCGAGAGAGTTGGACCTGACTGCTTCGAACTGCTGACTGTGCTGGGAAAAGGAGCCTATGGCAAGGTCATTACGCAATATTCACCACGGTAACAGTGAAACATATCACACCTCAGCACCTGTGTGAATTACAAGTAGTAATAATAATAATACGCTAATCATAGCAAAGTCGCTGCAGCAGGTACAGCTGGGTTCCTTTATGCTTTAGATTAACGGGCCCTTAGGAATCTTATCCAGAATCCCTTTGGAGTTGAACGGGTTCAGCCTCGTGGTTTTTCTTTGACAGGTCAGTCACTGCATACCTGATGTTAGGTGTTGTTAGTAAGCCTCGATCTAAACACTTAGTTTTTCTGGCCGATTGTTGCCTGTGCAGTCCTCAGCATTGCCTGTTTGCGTTCCGAAAAAGGCTTGAACGGCACACCATTAAACCTGCCTCTGCTCTAATATGTCTGTGTGGAAGAGACCTGGGTGATGCTGTGTAACTACCTTGTGTCCTGTCTTTCCATGGCAACATGAAACATCCACAACCTCATCTCCGTAGAAGAGTTTGGCTGGTTCTCACCCTGTTCTAATCCTCCTACACAGCAGTTTCTCTCCCAGTTAATGACCGTGTTTCAGCCTACACAGGAAATCGATAAACACCTGACTATAATCTTCAAACTCCCCAATTTTGGGCCAGTGTATCTATCAGATTTGATGCTGAGCTGAAGACAACTAGTGATTTGATTTACAATTGTATTAATCACTATTTATGAGTTGAGATATTCTTAATGTTCAGCCTTTTTCCACGCCTGTCTGAAACTTTAGCATAGTACCGCATGTAATAAACAGATGACACTGAAATGTGTTGCCAGGTTTTTCAGGTGCGGAAGGTTCAAGGAGCTCAGATGGGGAAAATTTTTGCCATGAAGGTACTAAAAAAGGTAATGTGGCACATCTGCTTCCTCTGGCATGTGAAAAGATTTCTTTACTCTGCCAACCACCTTTCAAGCGCTTTTCTTCCAATTAAATCTCCCCTCCCGTTCCTCTCTCTGTAGGCTAAGGTTGTTTGTAACGCCAAAGACACAGCCCATACGCGAGCAGAGCGGGAGATCCTCGAGACGGTGAGACACCCGTTCATTGTGGATCTGCTGTATGCGTTCCAGACTGGGGGGAAACTCTACCTCATCCTTGAGTATCTGAGTGGTGAGACAACCTTTATTTTTGCTCTCAGCTTTGTTGCAACTAAGCAACAAACCCTTAAATACACCTGTTTGTTTTTACCAGGAGGAGAAGTATTTATGCAGCTTGAAAAAGAAGGCATCTTCATGGAGGATACTGCTTGGTGAGGACCTGAAATGCAACACCTTCTGAAAAGCATATATAAAAACATGATGCTTTTTTTATTTGTGCGACTGTCACTCGTGAATGACAAGTATGTTTGTCTTTTATATGTGGTGATTGATATAAGGTTTGTGTGCAGTTTTTATCTAGGGGAGATCACGCTGGCCTTAGGTCACCTTCACTCTAACGGGATCATCTACAGAGATCTAAAACCTGAAAACATCATGCTTAATCATGAAGGTATCACACTGTGAATTTTAATAAACTTGCTCTGTTGAGATGCAGAATGTGGTTTTTATCAGAAATTAGATCTTTTTTTTTTTAATAGGGCACATCAAATTAACAGATTTCGGCCTCTGCAAGGAATCCATTCACGATGGAACTGTCACGCACACCTTCTGTGGCACCATAGAGTACATGTGAGTTCTACTGCCCTCATAGCACACTCACCTACTGTCAACTGTTGTCTTTACTTTTGAAATGGCTGCTAATTAGGATGTCTGTTACTCCACCAGGGCCCCAGAGATCCTGACCAGGTCGGGTCACAATAGAGCTGTTGACTGGTGGAGTCTGGGAGCCCTCATGTATGATATGATGACTGGATCAGTAAGTGCAAAGGAATAAACTCCAGCCCCATCGTATGTGCTTTGAAGTAAACCCTGTAAAATCCTTGTAACACCTGCTATTAGGCTCGATCCTGATAAAAAGCAGGAAACGCGTGTTAATTTCTAATCATCTGCTGCTTAAATCTCCGAGCACAAGTTGGAAAATGTCATCATCTTTGATCCTGTCATGAACTCGTAAGGTGCTTTCACACCAATTGTTTGGTCCTTCTTAAATGGACCAGAGTTCATTTCCTTGGTAGGCCATTTTGTTTCTGTCTAAACAAGTAAAGTCTGGTCCACCTCAAAACATAGGTCTTGGTTTGTTTTTAAGTTACCCAGAGAGAAAGTGAACCAAAAATAGGTTGTTAACCATGGAAGTGAACCAAAGAGAGGCACCATGGAAGTCACGTAGCAACAGTGTGAAGCCAAAGAAACAGACTAGCAGAGGTAGAATAATGTCTCCTTGGCAGTAGTGGTGTATATAGGAAGTGCAGGAACCTAATAATATACAATTGCAAGAAAAAGAATATGAAAATCTTCCGATTTCATAGTGTTTACGCTAAAATGTGTCGAGTGTAATGTAAATTCTCAAGATGTGTATTTTTAGCCCTTGCTTTCTCACACTCTTGTGAACATCAAATACTGTTCCAAATTTAAATTTGCAACCTGACAAGTACCCTCCAAGTTTCCTAAAATGATCTTGTGTTGGCTTGGGACAACTTGGTATCCTACAATGAAGTATGAACTCCAAAAGTTCACAAGTCCATGCACGAGTCCTAACAGCCTATTTAAACCCATAAGTTAATAAAGCTAATTGGGTCAGCTGCTAGCCTACCTTAAACCAAGTCTCCTGGTGTGAAAGCACCCTGACCCTGGTGTGATTCTCCCCCAGCCTCCATTTACAGCTGAAAACAGGAAGAAGACCATCGATAAGATCCTAAAGTGTAAACTCAATCTACCCCCGTACCTGACCATCGATGCTAGGGACCTCATCAAAAAGGTATTCGGATTTTTTTTCTCCAGTCTTCTGAATAATGGGACTGCGTCACTTTCAGACTCATCTGTAGCTGTTTGTAGCTGTAAATCTGTATCTCTGTCATATATATTTGATGACTTCACAAAATGAAATTTTGTTTCTTTAAGCTGTTGAAAAAGAGCCCGTCCCAACGACTTGGTTCCAGTAAAGGAGACTGCGCCGACATTCAGGTGACTTAAATTAGGAAACTTAAATAAAAGCAGTGGAAACACTCTTATTTCTGTTGATGGTGGTGGATTTCTACCTAGAATTTGTCTACTTTTTCTTTCATTGGACAAGTTATTTAGAAGAAAATTCCAAGTTGTGTCTATATTTTCATTTATTTACTGTTTGAAAATGAATAATTTGGCTCATTTGAGCTAGTTTTTCTTGAAGGAGCTGCAGTTTGAGAGATTTCTTGACTCTCTGGGGTTAAATCAGAATAATTCCCTTTGTGTTGCTACCAGCTGTGTCAGATTTTACTTTTAAATGGAGAAACTCATAGATTTATATGATAAATAACACAGTTTGCTCCAAATATTAAGCAGCAGGATATGGATTCCCTAGATATTCACTCTGATACACTTGTAAATATGATCAATAAAGAATTTATGTTTTATTTATTTTGACTTCCAACTCAGAAACATCCATTCTTCAGACACATCAGTTGGGACGACCTGCTAAACAAGAGAGTGGAGCCTCCGTACAAGCCACAGCTGGTAGGTCCTTGTGTCACCTCAACACCTTTCTACCCCATCACCAGCTAATCTACATCCCTTTTGTGTTTTCAATCCTCTGTTAGTTTCTATTTCTACCATTTTAGTCATTTATCAGACGCTTTTGTCCAAAGGGACTTGTAGTGAGAGACTGTCCATAGAGGGCAGCCCAGGAGGCACTTACACCATTGGGGAACGAGGCATGAAAGCAGTCTGGATTATATGATTCATCTGTATTTTTCTGTTTTCCGTGTAGCAGTCGGATGAAGATGTGAGCCAGTTTGACACCAGATTCACCATACAGACCCCAGTGGACAGTCCAGACGATACCACGCTCAGTCACAGTGCAGAACTCGCCTTTGCGGTGAGATTTACCTCCGTATTGGTCTTTTGTCCCTTTCGCCTTGTCAAACCACGCACCTCTAATCTGCCGACAACTAAAATCTCTTTGATTTTTTGTATCTCACTGTTGGTCCCTTTTGAATCTGACAGATTGATTTTTGGTTTGTCTCGACAGGGTTTTACTTACGTGGCTCCATCTGTCCTGGAGAGTTTGAAGGAAGGGTTCTCATTTGAACCCCGGACTCGACCTGTTCGCCGCCACAACAGCAGCCCACGCACACCCATCAGGTGAAGCCTGAGCATCTCCTTTGACCTCTGGACGGTTCTGTCCATCCACAACTGTACACAGACAGATATCAACAACCAATGTTTGTGTTGGTTTTAGTGTTGGGACATTTTCTGAAAACTTACAGCACAAAATGTGCAGCGGCGGTCTGGTTGTGTTTGACAGAGATTTAGGGTTAAATGAAGTGGACTTGGGCTTCAAATTTGTTTGCATTTTGATGCCTGGTTGATATGACTACCGTCAAGTTTGATAAGGCAACTTTGGAAGGATATTATTTTGATTTATGATCCAAACTTTGTCTCAGGAAGGTTTGTCAACTATCGCTAAATATCTGCTATCGGCAATAATAATATCATTTAAGCAGACATTTTCATATCTGTGCCTCCCCACCGCGTTATTTATTATTTAGTTGAGCCAATCGTGTGCAGTTTCCTTATTTTAGAGCTTCCAGACATCTAAACTCACTTGACTCCTTTTCAGCCCTCAGAATTTTTCTGCAGCTGGTCCTTTCAAGGCCGGCGTCAGTGGGGATTCTGACCTGCACTCACATTCTTCTCCTCCATCGGCTTTATCACCGGAAAACGGAGCCGCCAGTCAGCCCATCAGGACTCCAGCGAGGGTTAAGAAGGTAAAAGGTCACCATCGATGAAGAGGCAACAGAAGAGATATCGGTCAGAATCAGACTTTTGTTGTAGTCAGTAAGTGTTGAAGTTCAGAGTGGTGTTTTTTTTCTTTTTCTCTCAGCCTCTACCTGATGCAGTTCTTTAAGAGTCTCTATCTATTCATCTATTTCAAGGTGTCTACAGACAGATCAGAGTGGTCCTGGCCTTCCCCTGTCAAGGCCCGTTGTCTCAGGTGGTTGCAAACAACTCCTGTTTCTGCTTCTGTCATGGCGGCATTAAAATCGAATAAACTGGCAAATATGATGGTTGAGTTTTGAATACAGCACTTAAAAACAGGACCTCCAGTCAGTAATTCACCACTTTTCATCTGTTCGTTGCACTGGAATTTTGTATTACCCTGAACTGCTGTAAAATTAGATTTATCAGCCGTTCATTTCAAGTTTGTACAGGTCGACAATCACACTGGTGTTTTAATGAAGGATCACTTTGTTGTTATTCTTTTCTGTTTTTCCCCACTTTTTTGGGGGGGCCGTTTGACTTTTGTGACACTGACTTTAAGGACCCGGGACAATCATTGGATCCTTTTATGTTGGTTTCATCAGCATCAGAGTGTTTATGCAAAAATGAACACATAAAATAATGAACAATTACTTTGGGGGAAGTTCTGACCAGTGTGTAGTTTGATAGCATCCATTACATCTTTTTAAAAATAACTTCTGGGCTGACGACCAAAGCCGGCTGTCTGGTTTTATGCTCAGGAGATCATGTTTTTGAGATCTCCTCCCATAAAAGGCCGAAGCTTTAACACGTATCCTAAATATTGATCAATGCCTAGAGAGCACGAGACGCTTTAATCATGAATTAATAATCAAATCCAGACTTTGCCCCCACATAAATAACCAGTAAATTACTGTTAAATCAGGCTGCTCTGATGTGGTGCTCTTACAAACAAAACTGTTTGTAGAAAGTATTTTGATTAAACAACAGACTTATTTTTGCACTTGAAACCTTTGTCAAATAGTGCTACAGTTCCATATATACACATTTATATATACAGGTATGTATTAATACAAACAACACCCCTACAGTCACAGTAGTGGCCAAGTTGCACTGTTTCAGATTAACTATGATGCATTTTGAATTCTAAGCATGTTAATTTCCAATGTAATAAATGTATATACACTATATAGAACAATATGTACATATGAATAAAGGGATATGTCAGCATCTTCTCTGTTGTGCTGTTTTTCTTCAGTTGTTTCCTTTCAGCCAGTCTACTCAGTAATTAAGCACTGCTTATGTTTCGAGACTGATGGTTTAATCATCGTGACCCGTCGGGCCTTTATCAAGGCGCTCGTTCAACCTCTGTAGAGTTTCACCTGAAGAAATGTTCAGAATCCTTGTGACACGATCGGCCCCTCAACGGCTGCAAGCTGACCAGAGCCAAAACGGGTGGTTTGCTGCAGATTAGTGCATTTTTAAGCTTTTTTGATCAAACAAAGGCTCATACCAGCTTATTCTTGTGTGGAGCCAACACTTCCAAGGTTCTAATCGGTCACAGTTGCTCCACGCCCCCAGCCTCGTTATGCTAACCAGACTCCAGCTACCCTCCCAGCTGACCCCACCTTAGCCTGTTATAACAGCTCCTCTTCCTCAACAGTCCTGCATGTCTTTGTAATGTTACTTAAGGTTCCTTTTGCACAACTGCAAATCAAGCCTTCAGTCAGCGTGTTGGGATCCACTTGGATCTACTATTCAAGAGGGCGTCTCTTAACTCTTAAGTTCAAAGGAATTGGAGATGTTTTCCCCAGCCAACACATTTGATGACTATCTAACAGGGATTTTTTTCCCCGCTCCGATATTTATACGTTTATTTGTGAAGCTCATGAATTCTTCACCACAGACTAGAAGGCTGCTGTGACTCTTAATCAGTCCTGCTGCAGTGCTGAATAGAAAACCAGGGTGGTACTTTTCTTCAATTAGAGAAGAATAATGGATAGTTCTCTCCTTACGGGGGCCTTTATATGAGCTGTCACACTGTTCCCGCAGGCTGTTGCCAAGACAGCATCCTTCGGTCTCAGTGGAGATGTGAGGATGCTGGACCTTCAAAAAGAGAGTCAACGTCAGCAGGGTAGAAACATAACCCCACTGCCAGGGATTAACCAAATGATCACTCCGTTAAACTGCAGCATTATTAAAAATGTGAATTCTGTCCTTTCAGAATTTTTAATCCCAAATCAGGCAAAAGTACGAGAACTCTAAATGTGAACCAGCAAGGGATAGAAATGACTTTTCTGGCCGTCCTGGTTCTTTCACTGCACTAAACCGACTATATTTCCTAGAAGAGGTCCTAATATAGGGGTGCAAACTTTAAAAAGGTGTCGGAGCCTCACCCTTGAAAGGTTTCAGTAGAATATAGCACTGTTTTAATAGTGCTTGTTTGGGCCCCCGGATGCAGTTTCAAAACTAGTTTAAAAGCCAAAACTTTGCCAGATCTTTTCAGTTTATTCCCTGGAATCAAGTAATTGCTGCAGAAACTTTGTGCTACTGAACTTCAGCTCAAGGAATGGGTTTTACCATCGCTGTCTTCTTCGGGAATAACGAAAAGCAAAATGTGTGAGATGGAGCCCATCGACAGAAACGGAAAGGCAGGTTAAGAGTGCAGGAGTGGGAGGAAGACCTTATTTGGTCTTCCTCCCAAGAGTCTCAGAAGTGAACAAGGCTGACAAGTCTGAGAGCGCTGAGCACAGAACTTCCACAGTGTTTCTGAAATGGAGAGGAATGGGAAATGACAACCAGCACCAGGAGAAATGATTCACGGGGCAAGAGGGCAATAAATCAAATCAAATCAAATCAATCTTTATTTATATGGCGTCTTATACAATCAAAATTGTTTCAAGGCGCTTTCCAGAAACCCAGGGCCTGACCCCAGACAAGCAACAGTGGCAAGGAAAAACTCCCCTTTAACAGGAAGAAACCTTGAGCAGGACCAGGCTCATGTAGGGGGACCCTCCTGCTGATGGCCGAATAGGGAACATGACAGCAACATTACTGTCTGTATAAAAAGACCACTCTTGAATGATTTTTTTTAAAAAAAATAACAGAATACAGTTAAAATATTATTTATGTTAACGTATTGAGATTGTAATCATTTTATTTATGAGCAATTTTCAAGTTTCAGTTCTCCCTCTATTCTTCCACACCCAAAACAAAATTATTTATTATACTTCTTCAAGAAAGAAATTAAGTGTGGATCATCTCACAACTTAATAACTTTAAATTGTAGACAATATTGCTTTTAATAAACTGATTATTTGAATGTAAACAGAGAACAAAGACGACCGGTGCAATTCGCGACCTTGCATTTAATTGCCGCATGATGGCGCCAAAGTACTGTGTTCAATATATTCCGTTCCAGTTATACAGAATCACTTTTGTATTTAGTGGCTGCACGCGGTCTTCGATGGGGATTGCACAAATCAATACACCATCATTTACCTTCAAACCGAGTAAGGATTAATGCAACACATGTATCATTCATTTAGTAACAGCTAATTATCCTTTTCTATGGTAATTATGTGAGTGTCTCTCAACACAATGCAGGGCAAAATCCAGCTGATAGCAGGGCGATGTTGCTGTGGGTTCGCAGCAATAAAAGAAGTCTCACAGAGCCACCTCAGACACCATTTTACGGACCCAGCTCATGTACCCTTGTGCATCCATGTGCTCATGAATACACGAGGGCATCTGTTGGTCACGGAAGCTTGAAGCCATCTGTGTCATTCCTGCAGTACAATAATAAATAAAAAAAACCTCACTTAAGTCTACATCCTGGCAGATGAAAAGAGGGTTACTGCATGGTTAAATAACACATCTTTGCTTCAGGCAGATCTGAATTGATCCAATTTAATGATGCCGATCCTTTGCACGCCCTGTTGTAGTCACGCAGCGGTTTTTAAAGCTGTGAGGGGATTTCTGTTCCGATCTGACCCAGACCTGAATGAAGGTCATCTCAAATCCTTTTGTTAAACTTTATTTCTTTATCAGTCACTGAACATGATATGTGTGAGAGCTGTCACTCCAATATAGGGTCACTTTAGTTCGGGACAAAAGAGGAGATGGACCTCTTTGCTATCCCAGGTTGTCATTCACAGGTAGCTTCATTAATAAAGGATAAAACGTGCACGCTGCCAGCTGCCTCTGCCTTTGATGCCCCCCAACACGGAGGCTGCTGGTCATTTTCAGTGCAGAAAAGAGTGCATTAGGTGCATTAAACCAGCCTGGATAACAACTGAGTAAAAGCGGCTACAGCCTGACTCTTGAGAACGATGACCTGGACACCCCATCAATCAGCGAAGAAACTCACCTCATGTGACACAGTGTTGTGCAGAGCACTTTCTCCAAATTCACAATATGAATTATTCATTTTCTCTCAACTGAACATAGTCTCTTTTGACAAAGTTGTTTGTGCTTTTTGATTGTGGGAGGAAAGAATCTCTTCCATAATCAATCATAATATTAAGGCCTGCAAAACATCTTTAAACATAAGAAGTCAATAAATAAATAAAATTGCATAAAAACACATTGAAATCAACCAAAGGCCTGAATTTGAGACAATGTAATTATGCCTCCTTGTTAATAGTAATTATAATAGTGGATTTGGAGGGATTCTTTCCATCAGAATCATGACAGCTTTGCTGTACATTATGCAAATAACATCAAACATGATTGGATTTACTTCCACCTAATGGAACATTAGCTAGCTCAGGGACTGCATGTTCAGCTGCATGTGGCCCTGACTTACAAGCGACAGGAGAGAGTATGCATGCATCTATATGTGGATGTGTGTGAGCAATAGAGAGTTGGACAGAGAGAGAGAGAGATTCACAAAAACAGGGAGGCTGCAGGGGGATTGTTTCTGGTCACTGGTTCAGTTCCCTTGATACTAATGCCCCCTGTCAGGCTGTTAAGATGAAGTGTGAGAAGCAGCTACGGAGCAACATAACTAGCAAATACAGACACATGGCTGCGATTGCCCAATGTCGTTGTGTAACCACGTCCTGATGCAGCTGGGATTAATAGTTGATGATTGATAGCTGAATGACAGGTCTGCTGGCTCCACACCACCTCAACGTCGCCCTGCATCTCTCTGCATCTTTCATAATTGTTCCAGTTGCAACCCAGCTAGCTTTAGCAGGAGTCTGAACTTGGGCTTTGTTTAACTGTTGCAGCAATGCCTTTTTCACGCTGAGCTACAGTAAACTGGTGGAAGCTGAGTTTGCTGGTGTAGTGGCTTGAGCCAAAGTGGGAGGTAACCAGGAAACGCCGGTGACGGTGGACATACATCATGAAGCTGGTGCAGAGCCAGTTGCTGGAGGGCACTGTGCACACTTACTTGTTCCATTTTGCCTCCTACGGTGGCCACAGATTGCGTTGAATTAGGGCATTGTGATGCTACATGCTAACGTGTCTGCTGAGTAATCCAGCAAAAGCCTTCATGAGAGTGACATCAGCGAACGGCCAAACGTGACAAATATTTACAACTTGTATTGAAAAATGCTCTTTTATGCTCATTTTGTGTTATCCTAATGTGAGCCCTCGACTCTGCCTGGCAGAAGGAAGATCTATCTGTTGCCATTTCGATGCATTTTACACAAATCAGGTGGTAAAACACTGTTAAATAAAGAGTTAGTTGCTGCTCTTTGCTACAGGCAGAGGAGCTTCCTCATGACTGTTCACTTGTCTTTAAATAAAAAAACAACTTTGACTCCAGACTTTTATTATGGAGACTTCTTCCCCACCACAGCCTCCTTATAATATACACAATACTTGTTTTTTATTCATCATGAACTGTTTCCCACCCTGTCAAGGTCTCCCTTAGTATTTTTTGGGGCTTTAAAATAATTCCTTATCATCCCAAGTAGCCAAATATTGTTGTAACTGTGATGATAAGGCTGATTATATCAAAGATCAGTCAACATTCTGTTGAATGCATCATTATTTTGATTACTCGGGGTGAGAATGAGGTCTTTTCATCGGGATTATCGCTAGTACCCAAGATGTATTTGACAACTGCTTCCCTCTCTTCTGGGGGAGGTTATTCTCCTCCATAGTTACACCCTCATCAGCATGCTGCTGGAGCCCAGAACAGCTCTCCTTGTGCCCACTGGAAGCCCAGTTGTGCTTTTCAGTTTTGAATCCATTGACCTTTTCTCTGCTCCCATTGAGAGCAACTATCACACATTCCCACTTTAAACTGCTGAGCGAGGGAGGTGTGAACGGAGACGAACGGAGCAAATGTCTCATTTGTCCTCATCTAAAAAAGTCATCAGGTCATGCTTCTATCTTACAGCCTGTTACCTGTTGGCCTTTGCGCATGTTTTGTTGTTCCGTCTCTTTACCATGTATGAAATAACCATTATTTTCTTTAGGGCTGAGTTGCCATTTCAGCAGCCAGCGGTGGCATCTGAAAGGTTGAAATCAAGACAATAACATGGACCAAACATTGAGATTAAGAAGTAAAAGTATGCCTGATTGCTAGATAACAGATTTTGTTATATAAAAATAACAAAATAATGAGTTGCTATTAAGAGTCAGTAATTTTTTCTTTAAAAAAGGACATATATGCTTTCTGCTGAAGTTTAAACAACAGACCTTATTCATGAGTGCAGGCAAAAATAGACAAAGATGGAGAGAGAGGGAGCAGAGGAGTGTAGAGTGACTGTTTAGATGCATTATCTTCTTATGTAATGTCACAAGCTATTGTCCTTACAGGTCAAAGCACATTAGCATAAGTGGAGATGGTTAAATTATGACAGTGTGGAGTTGTATTTTTTCATATATGGAGTCATGTTTTTGAGGTGAAGAAAAAAGAAGTTGGAATCATTCTCATTCTGCTTGGATTTCTCATTCCAGAACTGTGGCTGGGGAGAATGATAGAAAGAGGGAAGTCCGATTACAAGGGCTGGACTCCAGCAGAGATGCCCTTTGACACATACTGTGTTCATGATCTTGATGGGACGCCCAAGAGGTTCGGGTTAGAACTAGAATTCAACTTTATTATCATTTCACATGTCACAAGTACAGAGCAACGAAATGCAGTTAGCATCCATCCAGAAGTGCTTTAGAAAATATAAATATATTACAAATGTACATAGAGTATATGCAGGCTCGCTGTAGGGAATGTACAGGCTATGAACAAATCAATTCAATCTTTATTTATATAGCGTCTTATACAATCAAAATTGTTTCAAGGCGCTTTCCAGAATCCCAGGGCCTAACCCCAGACAAGCAACAGTGGCAAGGAAAAACTCCCCTTTAACAGGAAGAAACCTTGAGCAGGACCAGACTCATGTAGGGGGACCCTCCTGCTGATGGCCGGCTGGGTAGAGAGAGAGGAGGAGGGGGAGGACAGAGGATAGAATAGGTAGGAGAGGAGAGGAGAGGAGAGGAGAGGAGAGGAGAGGAGAGGAGAGGAGAGGAGAGGAGAGAGAGGAGAGGAGAGGAGAGGGAGAGGGAGAGGGAGAGGGAGAGGAGAGGAGAGGAGGAGGAGAGGAGAGGAGAGGAGAGAGAGGAGAGGAGAGAGGAGAGGAGAGAGAGGAGAGGAGAGGAGAGAGGAGAGGAGAGAGGAGAGGAGAGGAGAGGGAGAAGGAGAAGGAGAAGGAGGGAGAGGGAGAGGAGAGGAGAGGAGAGGAGAGGGAGAGGGAGAGGAGAGGAGAGGGAGGGGAGAGGAGGGGAGGGGAGGGTAGAGGAGAAAGGAGGAGAGGCACAGAGCACAAAAAATACACTACAGGTTTTACATATGGAAACAGACTATTAATGTAAGTATATGACAGGTTATACCAGGCTATAGATATGAATGCAGGCCCAGATATAAGGTGCAGATAGTTGTAAGTGGTGGTTTAGTCCATGCATTATTGTTGTGTATATGAGGATACAGTCCGTGGCCCCCAGGGGATTTGAGCCCAGAACCTTCTGGCACCATCTTGCCAGTGTAGGATTACAGACTAAAGTCTAAAACATTTTTTAACCTGTCAAAGTTAGTGAGGTCCATTCGGCAGAGTGGCAGCACCGCATGCAGAAGAATAATCCTATTACATAGTAATTACATACAGAAATAGGTAATAACTGATTTGCTTTGACAGACGAGCGCTTGCCTTGCACAAAACAACAAAACCCTATCAGCAAATCTAATGTTCCTATTGTTTAATTGTCAACTTCTGGGAGCAATTGTCTCCCCTCAGACTCCAGCTTTGTGTCGCTGTGTTCATTATTATATTATTACTACAGTGTTGAGACACAGAGAGAGTCTGTTTGGGAGGTGTAATACAGGGAGGTGTAAATTAGTTCGGTGTCAAGTCAACCAGATGGTGAAGGGATTCAACACACACACCAACATCGAGCACAATCTTGCTTCCTTCTTGGTTTTGTTCTGTCAAACCAGCTTAATTTATACGATTAAGACAATTAAGACTGATTTCTAACATTAGTATATTTAGTTACTGGGGCAACCACGAGGGTTTAGTGTTCCACCTGTGCTCCTGTGCTGCTTGTTTAATGTCCGTGATGGGTCTTGTTCGTCTACATCATGGATGATCTTCCCCTCCCACATTTAGCCGCGAGTCAACCAGACTGGTAAAAGAAACTGGAAGATGTTCTGCTTCTCATCCAAGAACCTCTTCCCAAATACTCATTTCTTAACAGCTTTGCCTCTTATGATTCATCAAAGTTTAGCTCCTTCAGTGTCTTTGCTCGCATCCAGGGAACCTTGTGGAACAGGTTCTGTTCTTTCGCTGGTGTCAGAAGTCTCCGTATTTGCAGCGGTGCTGACAACGAGGCATATATCAACGAGCAGCACAGCAGCAGCTAGCATATGTAAATGTTAAAAAAATGCATATTAAAATGAATGCATTAAAAGGGCCGAAATTACAGAGTTTAATCCACTGATGGTGTTCAATGACTTAATTTTCATCTCATTTAATTATTCAAAATAGAAGCTTTACATGTGAATAAAATCCTATTTTCCTTGTAGCATTTGAACACTGATTAACAAGCCTCGATATGTTCAGTCTTCAATTAAATCCGTAAAGACATATTTGTGGTTTTCCATTATTTCTTTGCTCATTAAATCTTTTAGGCTTCATGGTGTAGTGTGTGTCTCTTCTGATATAAAAGGAAAGGTAAAGATTTTAAAAATGACAGCTTATTCTTTTATTCAATATTTGTACAGTGGACACATCTCTGAGTACCTGAATGGGCCTAAAAACCCTCAGGGTTGGTCAAACGGGAGCAGCGGATCTTCCTCCTGAGGCAGTTGACACATGCTTCTCCCCACCAGCATCTTCAGGACCTTTTTCTAAAGGTGGGGCCGACAGACAGCATTTAAACCTGACAAACCGGCGGCAAGAAAGAGCTGCAGAGGACAGTGGCGGGGGGGGGGGGGGGGGGGTCGATGGAGTGCCCCTTCTCTGTCCCAGAGCGCTTCCCAAGCTGCCAAAGCCCTCAGATCCTCTGAACTGCTGCCATCAGAAGAACAGTTGTGGAGTAACCGGGGCAGAACCACCTGATCAGCAGCTGAAACGCTGACGCGGAACATAACCACTACTGCACCTTTGCACCAGTCACTGTGGCAACTGTGGACATTTTCCCCAAATTTAGACAATTAACTGCAGATTCTGCCTATTTTAATGAAGGAACAATAGGAACCTTCGCCCCATCTCTTACCCCCATGACACGGAAAGACTTGTTCAGGCTTTTATCTCTGTCCGGCTGGATTACGACAATTCCTTGTTAACTTGCTTCTCCCCAAATTCTCTGAACCGTTTCCAGATAGTGCAAAAGTTTGCTGCGAGACTTCAAGCCGCTCTCACACAACTGCCATCCAGGCCGCTTCGCATTGGTTACCCTTTAAATGAATCATTTATTTTAATATGCAAAGCGCTGTGTGGCCTGACTCCAAGTTCCACCAGTCAGCTGCTACGTCCTCACGCGCCTGTGAGATGATGATCGGACTAAAATATCCAAAGGTTTATGAGACTCAATTAAAGAGTTATTTGTGGAATTAAAAACGAGTAAAACAGCAGAGTTCTGTTGACGATCTTCGCCTTTGAACCCCCCTTGAAGCCCTTGAAATGAAAACATTTAATGAGGGGAAGAAGAACACACAATGTAAGTGTGAGCCAACCAGAAATGACTGTCTCATAGTAACATCAATCAAGAATGAACCCAGTCTCTTAAAGCACAGAAAAAGATGCAGTAGGTTCATCAGACAACCGACAACGTCTATAACAGCCGAACAGGACACAATCGGTTAAAAATCAATTAGCTACTATGCATTCCGCTCTGGTTTCACACTTGATGACATAGCACGCAAACTTCAAAAGGACACTGCTCCTGAGACATTCGGAGGAGACGGCGACCGCCTCCCAGCAGATTCTCCACCTATGCTCTCTGCCGCCTGAAAGCCCCACTGACCCTCGGTTCAATGCCATCGGACATATTTTCAATAGGCTCATCACCTTTTTCCCGTATGGCTGAATAAATATCGGAGCGACCTGAGCCTCATTGATCGCTGATTTTTTGTTTTATCTTCATCTCGCTGAGATGTCTTTAAGCTGTACGATAACTTCCATGTCAGACGCTGAGTCATTATAAATATTAGCAACCTTGGAGCTTCTGCCAGTGATGGCGTTTGAACCTGCTTCACATTGCATCCTTATATGACAACAAATATCAACTAGCTGTGTTTTAGACACTGCCACAACTTTCCTTTTGAACTAGATGAACAAAAAGGGGACTGGGAGCATTTTCATCAACACTTTAGTTTAGTTTAGAGCAGTTTGACGGCAGATGTTGATCGAATTTGAGCTATAACGTGGAGCGAAGCACTCTAGCTCTGATATCAGTGAATTTACTCTCCCCATTAGATAAACTCTCCCTCTCATCATCTCCTCTGTGGAGGCCAGTGGAGAGGCCATCTCTGCTACAGCTAGTACCAGTAGATTGAATAGAATCCTTATTTCTCACTCTAAATGATCCAGCTCTCCTCATTAGGTGACTTTGACCTTTCTTGTTTGGGGCATTAATGATGTCTGACTTAGTCTATGCGTGGACTTTAGATCAAAGACCTTCTGTTATTGACGTGCATTCAAAAGCCATAATCTGTGATGCACATGGCACTGCCAGTCTCTTTAACAGGAAGCATTAATGGAGAGTTCGAAACACATGTACATGCAACAGCTACCTGTGGCTCAGGTAATGCGCTTGTTGCTCCAGTGATGCGGCGGTCGTGTGGTAGGTGTATGATTGTTTGCATTCTGATGGGGGAGTTTGGGACATTGGGTCAAATTTTACCTCAAAAGAAACAATTTCATCTTTAAATTTACAACAATTTAAAAAAGTCTGCATATTATCATTATTATTATTAATGTTGTTATTTTTTCTCAGTATTATCATCATAGCCAGGATAGCTGATGTCTTGACACCACCCCCCCCAACTGCTCTGTCAGCTTCTCATTTTTTTAAAAATGCAAATAATTAAAAATATTAATGTAATTCTCAAACATTTTCTCCTGGTCGCATTATGGCCTGAAGAATAGACACGTGAAGGCAACAAAACTGACACGTGACTCATATTGATATCAGTTATTAGTGTATTCTGTGAATTATTTAGCATTTATAAGAAGCCACGCTTCACCGTCGAATGTACAGATTCTCATTTTATCTTCTCATCTTACTCCTAAACACAGGGAGATGCTGATAATTAGACCAAAGGTTCCCTTCAATTATTTGCTTGTTGAACAGCAATCTGACACTCTTCCCTCTGTTTGTGCGACTGTTAATCATGTCTGTTCTCCAACTTTTTGGTTCCAGATGGCTTTCGTAATTGCATTGTTTCTTCTGCAGATGTTCAGTGGTGCAGCGTCGGAGCACAGCCTGTGCTGGGCTGATAGAGAGTGGGAACATTAAATGGGGAAATAACCATTTTTGCAGACAGCTTCCAATTTTTTGTGACACGGTGGAATCACCACTAATGGGCTGGTAACCATTGGATGGCTGGAGACCACATTAGCATGGTACCATTATCTGGAGGACAAATGCTAATTTATATCATGGTGGAGGCTGGATCGAACACGCGGGAGTGAAAAAATGGGAATCATTTGGAACTGGAATTTAAAGGAACGCCAAGACGTATGCAGGGGCTTCTCATTATTTTGTAGGGATGAGGCAAGCGTATATTTTCATGCCAGAGAGGACAGCTGCAGCAACAGAAACACGAGTTCCAGTTCCAGGGATTAAGTTCTTGTAGAGTTCCCTTGCTGCTCTGTTTGTTTTACGATCCATCTCACTGGTGGAAATGGCCAGAGTATGCAAAATGAAACCGTCTTTTTGTTATGAAGGCAGTAACCGTTCAGTAGTTGGAAGGCCTTGGAACAGATTTACCATTAATTCTGAGATTGCTATAACCTTAAAGGCTTAGGAGTGTAATGAGAGAGGGTTTGTGTTTATAGTGTTATTGCAGAAAGATGCAGAACAGAAACCTGTTTTCCCCAGATGGACGTGTGAGCGCGACCCCTCTGATTCCATCTGAATGTGACAGATGTGCTGATGAGAGGAGGTCAGCGACGTAACAATTGTGAAAACAGCCCAATTTTCCCGCCCCATTGTCTGCATGGCAATAGCATCGGCAATGAGTAGGAATCATATTATCCTGCGGATCCCCGACCATCAGCTGTGCCATTTCAGACATTGCCAGGGAAAATGAGACTCCTGCATGCTCTGACTCATCTAGATGGGCTAAAGGTCTGTTTATGCCGGCTCTCGGGTTTTGACCAATCGTAAGTAGCGCGGAAAATCAACAACTACGCAGCTACGATTAAGGTCATTTTTCACCCACAGTAATCACGAATGTGTTCGACAATTAGCTTGAACCTTGGCACAGTGCTCCGATGATAATTTAAGATTGTTGATTCATTTAAGCTATTATACCCACCCCCACCCCCAACTCATGCTGCCAGGCCTCAGTGAGACAAAATAGGTGTTAAATAAAATAGTCCTGTAGTCTCACATTCTTCTATGTTTATTGTAACTGACCTTAATTGTGGAACAAAGACTCTCTATTGGGCTCTCTATTTCTGTTTTGCAGAAACAGGAAGTGTTTGAGAATGTAAATGACCAAAGTGAGAGTTTGAATCACTGTTCCATCAAGAAAAGCTGATAGAACCTAATAGAAGGCTCTACTGTGAATGCCGGTACTCTTGTGCTTGCTCTTATCTTTAGGAGTAGATTATCTTTAGAAGTCAGCCCCCCTACTGTGGAACCAGCTCCCTTTCCAGGTGAGGGAGGTGGTCTCCCTCTCTACTGTTAAGATTGCGCTAAAAAAAAACCTTCCTCTTGTAGAAAGCTTATAGTGGCCTCAAAGGATTTAGAGTGTACTGTTTCCTCACATTCACCTGTCTGCACAGAATTAGCAAATTTCACTGGACAGTAGTTTGGACTTAATTCTTCTGTTAATATTAGTCAATGAAACGGCCTTAAATATTGTGACTTTAGTAGAGCTGAAGCAGTAGCTACGACCCTTAATTGTATAGGCTGAAGTGTGAAGCTGAGAGTATAGTGTTGAGTGAACGGTCTCACATCAGGAGCAAATGTGGACGTTCATGCTTCAGAGGATTGCTTTGATTAGGATGGAAGTAAGGCACATTGGAATATATTAAATATATCCTTCAGTCATTTATCAGAGTATTCTGTTTGGATTAAAGCAATGAGGACACTGAAAATGTTCAAGGGCTGAAGAAGGGAATTAGATTACACGTTGTGCTGCTGTCCAGGATTTCACCAGACCACAAAATTGTTCCGCAGCAATAAATTAGCAATAAATTAATAATCTCTTCTCACTCACCAACCTTTTTAAAGACTCAATCTCAAAGGAATTCGTGGGCGCATTTATCTTAACAATAGAAGTTCACACAATGTGCAGCAGAGCTGATTTATACTGGGGTACCTGAAGCACTCGCATTAATAAGCCATATGTGACATGTTCAATTAATTATTCTGCACAGCAAGTGACCCTCCAACACTGTAGTCTTTCGCTCAATGCTCAAGGCCTTGAAATCCAGGTCCCCATTCACCTGAGACGGAGGGAAGACAGCTGAAGGAGTAATCTAGTGGTGTGTTTGTGTGTGTGTAACAAGGTCAGTAAAGTTTGAGTCTAGCACTTTCATTAATTATAGAAAGTGAAATAAAATAACAATAAAAATAAAATCAGGAAAAGTGAACCTTTTTTAAACAAATTCTCCATGTAGATGTGTAAAAGCTTTTATGATGAACACACATTAACTTAGAGCGTTTGTTCAAGGAGACCTGTCTCGAGCATTTTTAAAGCTGTATGGAGCAAGGATGAACTTTTTAACTGTAAACATTAGCTTGAACACAAGAAAGTCTTTTTTTGTTTCCCCTTTTTTCTGTTTCCCGTCTTCTTTTCATTTTGAAACCATACTGCGGTTTTCTTGTGAATCAACATGTGAATGAAGACTTAATTCCTGCAGAGGTTTATATGAGATTTGTTCACGCTGACCGTGACCAGGAATTGGCCACTTTTCTCTGGTGTTGCCTTTGGTTACACACCGACTGTATTTCACTTTGACTTTAAGCAAAGAAAGAAAATTGGGCTTTTTAATGTATGGAAATGTCAAGAAATCATAATAACGAGGTAATTCAGACAAAAGGATTGCAAATGTCACTGTTACATGTGCAGATATTAAGGACACAAATCAATGTTAATGGTTAGTGTTCAAATCTACGTGGTTGTGTCCTTTATTTAGGAAATCGGGGCTGTACAACCAGGAATATCCGCCTGACACTGGAAAAATTGACAAACAATATAAATTAAATGGTAAAACAATGGAATAGTAGATTTTGACTGTCAATTGCTTTCCGATTTTGTCTTTTTGAGATACGGACCTCTTGTCACCTCCCAAAAAAAGAAATTACAGGTGGTTTCTCTGAGCTCTCGCTGAAGGATCAGTAAGTGCTGACAGGGTAGATCCCTCTTGATCAACAAGGCAACGTGAGGACAACAGGAACGTTTGTATTTTCTTTTAAAATCCGGCGACAATGTCCGGAATCCTCGGTGAAGTTGCTCGGTTGAGCGTTAGAAGCCAATCAATGCAACAATATATAGGAGCTGCATGAGGGACCAAGAGCCTGTCTGACCTTGGCTGGAATCAGGAAGTTTTTGGCTGTGAAAACACTCTGGGGGACTGTTAATCTGATGGCTTTCAAACATTTTCAGCTGATTCATTTCTGTCTCATCAGAGGTATTACCATCCTCAAAAGGATTAGAGGAGGTTTTAATCAATAAGTCCTAAATTGTTCTTGTTTATAGACTTTAAAAGCTTGACTAGTGGGAATTTGAATTAAGGAACAGCTGCTTTTGTGCTGCAACGAAAGATCTCTGCAAGCAGCAGATATTAGAGGCAGCCCACTGCATCAGACACTTGGTTGTCATTCAAGGATTTCAGGCAAGGCAAGATGTTCAGGCAGGTAGTCCAAAATCAAGGTTGTCCCGAAGTCAGTTGCAAGTCGCTTTTGCCTGACGACCGCCGGCAGACCTCGCCAACAATATTTGGTATCCTGGTTTCATCTGAATGACACAAATGCAATTATCAGGGTGACACCTCATCAGAATTCATTAGAAGCTGCTTTCTCTGTGAGACAATGTGACTATTATGTCGAAATCCATGTCAGCTATTTTTATCATATCTTCTGCAAATCTGGTTTTCAGAGGATTCACAGGGAGGTAATTACCTCACACTTGGGGGAAAAACCCAGCATGGAGGCTGTTAGACAGAAAGATAGAGGGTTGGCATGAAACCCCAAGGGGGCTATCACAACAGCAGAGGTGTGCAGGCAAAGAATTGAAATGTATGAGATAAAATCACAGCGACATTGAAATTCACAAAGCCTCGTAGAGCTGTAATGGAAAGCTAAATGTCAGCAGCAACGTTGAGTTCGATTAAACACACCCGAGAAAACACAACTGTTTTTCAGGAAAGTCCCACAGTGTGCAGGATTTTAGAAATTATAAAGTTTAAATGAAATGGTGGACTTGACAATGATGATATATGAAATTTGAAATGTTGGTAATAAACTGTATTGTATGTTTTCTTCTATGCTTGCTGTTTTAATTTGAAACTTTTGTTCTCCCTGGTAGCCAATTTTACTTCCTGTCCTGCCTTAGCTGATTATTGATGTGTCTCACCTGTGTCTTGTTTTCCAGTCTATTTCAACCCTCCCCTCTGGGTCTCTTGCCAGATTGTCTATTAACTTTGTGTTACTTCTAGTTTGCCTCTTGTGTTTTACAGGGTTTGTTGTTTTTATTTTTAGATTTCCACCTGCTTCCTTCCTATTTGGTTGCCTGAATCTCAAGCCGTTTCTTATATGACCTTGTGCCTCTTATTGGGTCAAAGGTTACATAGTGGACTTTGTTCCTCTACTTGGCTCCCTCTGGTTGCCCCTGGGCCCACACTATCCAGCCTTCACCAATTAATCAAATTAAGAGTGTTATCTAAAGTCAATGTATTGAATAAATGTATGTAAATATGTCATTTTTACTGACATGATCCTCTACGACATCTGACAACAATGTCTGTGGCTGGTTTGCACCATGTAGCACAAACTTACTCAATATGTTTTATTTATTTATTTTTTCTGGTTTGACAGCGATTGCACAATGGCTGCATAGAAATGCCATGCATGGCAATGAATGCATTTTCAAACGAGGAGAATTTCCCAGAAGGACGCTCATACTGAAGGTTAAATTGTCTCTATGTTGACAGCACGCTGCGTCACATTACTGAGCTTTCCTTCTCTTCAGTCCCTAGCAGGTTGGCCTGCTCTTGTCAGATTTGCACCATTGACGCCTAAAACATGTTCACTACATTTAAATAATATTCAATCCAGCCATTTTGAGGTCAGTCACCACAGAGTTAGTTAGACTAGATGTGACAACGACTAGATAATGGCCATCGCATTAGGACACATTTACTCAAATATTCAAGAAAGGCAGCAGAATATAATCGCCTCCCCTGATCATCACCGACAGCCTCCATTGCTGATAAAGATGTGCTTCATCTTTCATGTTCTTGTTCAGACTCGCTGCCAGCGAAGACACGGAGGCTGGCCGGCTCCGATGTCTGCACGCCAGCTGACACAACCAGCGTTGATTTAGTCCAGAGACCATCCTGGCAGGCATCTGGGGGGGATTATTGATGGTGTTGTGGTTAATTGCATTTATTTGTGTTTATGGCGTGAGAATTACTCTAAACAAACTACTTTGTTTCTTAGTTGTGTCAGAGGAAACCAATCACTGTGACAAGGATCCATGGACCTATTTGGTGATGCATCTGGTCTTCCTCTCAAACAGCTATGGGTTCTGAACCCTGCTGAAGGAGAGGATGTCAGAAGAATTTGGATCATCTTGTGGTTTTCATCGGTGAATGGTGCTAACATTTAACTTTAGGCCACCGCGAGCTAGTCTATGTGATCCACGCATGCGTTAGATTTGACCTGGTAGCAGAAGTGTCCCACTGGGCTGTTTCTGAACAATCTGCTGTGTGGTAGCAACAGGTGGGAACCAAAGGTCCGGAGACCCCTGCGATGCTGATCGCTGCCTTTGATGTAGCCGTGGCCGCTATCTCGCTGGATCGCTTCTTTATGGATTGTTGTGGTGTGACATAGAAGGTCAACCGCCGTGGTCAACAAAGTCATCAGCTAGCGGGAGGATGTGACTCCACCTGTAATCCAACTACCCCAAACTGCATTTACATGAAGTCTGGTTGTGTAAATTATTCAGGCCACTCCAGTGAGATGTGTCTGATTTAGAGGTGCATGTAAACACACCTATCATACCTGACTGACGTTCTTTAGGGGATACTGGAATTCCCTGAGTTGTTATCGGGATCCTTCTCTCTGGTCTCAATTGCTGGCAAAAAGTCAGATTCAGTGAGGGTCGGAAGCCGCCAAGGCTTTGACCCTTTTTTGTTATTTTGTCCATAAACTTCAAGGACAAGTGTTCTAACCTGTGTCTGGAGGGGGGCCATTTTGGTGACCTCAGGATTGGGTCTCTGCTTTTTTATGCAGATGATCTGGTTCTGTTGGTGTCACTGGGACATGATCTCCACTCTTGGTTGGAGGGGGGATACAAAGGTTTTTCAAAAGTCCCTGCAGTGAAAAGTCACATTTCTGAGTTACTTTTTTTTTTTTGCAGGCTGTATAAGTTTCAAAATGCTGCTTTGGTCCAATTGCAGTTTTAAAAATGTCTAGACTACTGTTCAAGGAATGTGAGGCAAAATTGAACACTGAAGCTTCCCAGAATACCACTGGTGACATCGCTTATAAATTTGAAAGTAGGGAATGAGTGTTTACCCATTTGGAATGGTCATTAGGGGTGATTAATTGAAAGCAGTGGTCTCTAAATCCCACAGACGATGTTGTGATCAGTCAACATGACTGTTTAAGAGAATTTGTGGGATGAGGTCTTAAATTGTCATGGTGTCCTTGTCCCACTCAAAGGAGGGATTAAGCAGGGGGATCATGGAGTGTGTCTGTGCATGAATCAAAGCCTTGTTTAAATACACACACACCACTACGATTTCAAATGAGACCTGAAAGCAATAACTTCTTTTATAAATTCACACATATCGTTCTTTTTTTTGTGCCCCTTTTTAGATTTTATTTAACTGGGTGTATTTTGAATTAGTCCATTTAGATATCACAATTAAACACCTTGTCAGTTATTAGTCATGATGGTCTGGAAAAGCAATAACCTAGGTGATCATTTCTCTAAATCTTTTTCTTTTCAGATTTTTGACATGTTGTATGGTGTCTCCATTTTATTTCATTTCCTTATGATGGGGGGAAAGGAGACACATCAGATGTAAAGTAGTTCTGGCAAAAACGGCATTGATGTACCAAAAATGTACCAACAGCAGTTATAGCATCCGTATGAAGATTTACCTAATCTGCAAAAGCAGCAGTGTTAAATGTTATTCTTGTCCACAGGATTCAGTAGCTATTATCTATTTATGACCCTTCATGTTCATTACGCCACATTAACACATTTCTGAAGTGTTCTCTTAAATAAAATATGACCGTTAATCAGTATTGCATTAACAAGAGAGCATATTTTAAAAGACTGCGTCTCAGCTTCAACTTTGCCTGGGAGTGCTCTGAAAAAGATCCCTCAGTGAAAATAAAGGTGGTTATTAGTAGCCAGGGAACTTGCAGCACTTTCTCATGATGCTTTTTGACATCTTTTTGACAGCTGACTGTGACATCGGTGCACAGACACTTGATTGGTTATTGACGTCTGGTGATTAGGATGTCTGCTCCAAGTCTGGTCACGCTTTCTGAGTCTGTTGAGCTGGATGACGCTTCATCTGCTACAAAAAAGACGAAAAATGAAGTTAAATGAAATGAAGAAGAGAATACGTGCAAGCTGTATACAATGATCTGTAAACCAATGTGCAAAAGTTTAAGGCAGGTATAAACTGTAGAGCTGAGGAAGCCTTTGAGATTAAAGGAGAAAAGTCTTGCATTTAACAAAATGCAGGGAATCAAATCAGTATTTGGTGTGACCACCCTTCCGCATTTGCAGCATCAATTATTGCAGGCATTGGCTATTGGAGAAACCCGGCTGGTTGGCTGTTCCTGAGGTTTGGCTATCAGGGAGTCCATTTCAGGCCCCCAGGCGCTGACGGAGAGAGGGTTCAGTTGAGCCAGTACCCTCCTCTCCCCCACCACACCGATGGAATCCACAGACTGAGAGCAATACATGTGATTGCCTGTCATTTGGGTTCAATCCCATGTGATGGAAGTCCCATTTGCCTCACCCACGTGCATCTATATGGCTTGAATTAAAATTCTATGGCCTTTGTGACACTTCTATTTCTCCAGTGTATTAATCAAATCAATAACCTTCAACACTACAACTGATTATGTGCCACCCTCCTCCATATTTTATTTACCTGTGTGGCTTTATGGATGATGCAACCAGTACAGCAGGGTAACTGTTAAACCAAGATCATAGTACCATATTGATTTAAAGCGGTGTTGCCTTGTTGCGTTGCTATTTCTTCCTGAATCAGCAAGAAAAAAGAGGCAGCTGCCCAAGAAAGAAATTAAAACGGGGGCACCAGTCTCTCTGCCGCTTTGTGATGATTCTCACTCTTTTATGAATCCTCAGAGGTGTAAAGGTTAAGAACTGTCATCAGGTTAGCCATTGATTGCCATTAGCGCTATCCTCTGCTAAATCACCTTTGTCCATCCTGACTCGTATTGATTGCCAGGCCCATTCTATTAGTTTGGATCACAACGGCTGTCCTGTCAGGTGTACAACCCGATTAGCAGCGCTCTTCCTTCAGCACGACGCACATGGAGCCTGAACGTCAGCATGGAAGAGCTTACTCAGTCACAGGCGGCTGATCTGGTGAGGCTGGGGAGCCTGTTAAGCCTATTACAGTACATTACACAATGTAAAAAAAAAAGAAAAGCAAATAGCACCAAACAATCAGAACAACACTATTGTCTGATATGTCTGTAACCTAGCTGGCAATCATCTTACCATTGGCTTCTGCTCGAAGCTTTGGCCCTTTTTGTCATAAGATACATGACTAAAATGACCTCCTGTTCCTTCCCGCTTCCTCCATCAAACATACTGTCTCATACGCTCACCTGTGACTTGGCTGCAGTCATAGTTTCAATCTGGTCTGTTGTCTGTCTCCCCCCTGTCCAGACTGCAGCAGCCAGAACCGCAACAGATGAAATATGCTTGTTAGTGGATGCTAAACTAAAAACTAGATGTAAGGCTGTTGCTGGTTTGCTTAAAAATTCCAAGTCGAAGGGCTGCTTAAATTAGATTATTTTACATCTCAAACAAATCCACATAAATCCATACTGTTATTTAAATGTATTGGCATTTTTTTTTGTTGCATTTCCCCCTTTGTGCAGACCGGACTCTATGAGGGTACATGTTTAATAAGGGCAGGGTGGTATAACAGTTGTGTCAATAGATATAAATGTCAGGGACCAGACGAGAACCCAAATGCGACACCAGAGTTCGACTGAACACCGCTTTATTGTCAGGAACAGACAATAGACAGGATTCACCGGGGAGCGGGCAGGATAGAATAGTCGGGGACAGGCAAGGTCGAGACCGGGCAGAAAGCAGACAGAATTTACTGGGGAGCAGGCAAGATAGAATGGTCAGAAACGGGCAAGGTCGGAACTGACGTCCCCAGGAATATCCAGGGTCACCCTCATGGGAAGAATGGGTGGGTGGGGGGTCAGTACTCCTGTGACCCGGATGACTCCAACCCACGGTCCTCGTTCTCCGCCCCCACGTTCAGTTCGGGCCTCCGAGGTCTGGCACGACCTGAGAAGACTTGCTGTAGAGCTTTTGACACCCTTTTGACTTCAGCATGGTTCCGAGAAGACACACCAAGACACACCTTAGACACACCAAGTGATGATTTTTTTCTCCTCACAGGCTTTGATTTTCTGCTTCAACCGGAGAATCTGAAATACAGCATGAGACCTGGATGAGGTGGCATTCACGTCAGCAGGGTGCTGTCTGAAGAATTTCCTCAATCCATTCCAGTCAGTCCAGCGGGGACGGGTTGTGCGCTGGGTTCATTGTTAGCCAGATCGTACTGTCAGGGACCAGACGAGAACCCAAATGCGACACCAGAGTTCGACTGAACACTGCTTTATTGTCAGGAACAGACAATAGACAGGATTCACCGGGCGGGCAGGATAGAATAGTCGGGGACAGGCAAGGTCGAGACCAGGGAGCAGGCAAGATAGAATGGTCAGGAACAGGCAAGGTCGGAACCGGGCAGGCAGGCAAACAGGAAAATGCTGGAAAGTCATCAGAACCACGAACGACGATCTGGCAGGGAGCTGGCGTAACTCCGGGAACTAAGAAGGGGGCTCATTAGTGTTCTGATTCATAACAGGTGCGTGGAGCGAACTGACTCACGGGCGAGATTGCCCACAGCTGTGACAATAAAAGATAAAAGTACCCAGATTTTGGAGGGTCTGTCTGCACTAACAGGGGCCGATAACGAATGTCCAAGAGCCTTCTTACTGCAGCAAATGTAAGAATCTTTAAATCAAAATGAATGAATCAAAATGTCAATGACTTTAGTCTGGACACCATTTATTAAGTTAAATTAGTAACTTGCGGTACTATTTTCCAGGACACCGGGAGAACAGTAATGAAAAGCGTAACCCGTGATGACCTTATTCTTAATCTAATTGCATTGATATGGAAGTATTTAATAAAGTAAAGTAGAAATATGTGTGTTAGAACCAAGAGGTTTCCCTTTTCCTACAGCGCTCTTTCTTGTTCTTTCCTGTTTTTTATTTTTTTACAAAAACAACAGAAATGACAGTGAAGGATCTGCTGTGTACATTAACATCCTAACAGCTTTGATTACCTCAAATACAGGCAAATCTGTTAATTACATCTAATTAAATGCATGAAAATCAAAGTCATCTGTCAGGGAGGTCCTTTTTACAACCCCCGTGTGATGGAATCCATCTACATGCTGCATTCTTTCATTAGATGTGGAGGAAAAGTCTCCCACCATGTAGACACAAGAGAAGCCCAAAACAAAAAAGGCGAGGAGTCATTAGCGCACCTGCATTATTAATCTCTCAGCCCTCCTCTGATATTAGGCGGCATTGATTATCTATGATCCGTGAAGCGCTTCCGTTTAATCGGTTGTCAGGGGCAAATTTCACATAGGAATCAGATAATGAAATAAACATAGTTGGGAGATACAAATGGAGCGCCGCCATCTCTTTGAACGTAAAATAGTGAATTGTTTTAAGATGGCAATAAATAAATAAATAAATATACACACACATACGTGTGTGTGTGTGTGTGTGTGTGTGTGTTCAAGAACAGAAATATGACTAATCAGCTGGAGGGGTCCAATCTAACTCCAGTCAGGACTCCGCGGTCTCTTCCTGCCTCTCAGCGCTGTACACGGACAACAACTCAAAGGCTTTCGGATGCTGCATCAGTCAGAGAGAGATGGAAATTTTTGTGTCTTTGAGTTTTCAAAGGCAGGCTGAGTCTGATGCGTATTACCTGAATATCTTGTTGTTCTGCTTGTCGACTTTCTGATTCTGTCTTTTTCTTTATTCCGCCAGGATGTGGAAACAGGGCAGGAAAAATCCAGCATGTTTGGGTTCGGGGCGACTCTCCGTCAAGCTGAGCCTGATCCAAATCCTCAATGTCTTCCTGCAACCCCCCAAAATATTATTTTTTCCCCCATCCATCCCATCATTAAAGCCTTCAACAAAAGTGGCGGTTTCAGGGGAAACGGTTCACCTCTTCAACTGGTTTGTATTCTCTGTGATAAATCACAAGCTCTATCAGCTTCCCCTTTAAATCCAGGCACACATCACACTGGGGAGGCCACAACTTGAGCAAAAAAGCTTAATTCCGTCTGTAGTTGTAGCTCTCGTACTTTTTCATTTTACATTAGAAAGAAATCAATAGTATTCTGCATTCACTAATGATTCTCTGATTGGATTTTCCTGCTTACTGAATACACAGCATTGAAACTAATTATAAAGCTTCAGAACCTTGGCTCGTTCACGATGGAGAGGAATCAATGAAATCTATTATCCACCCAACCTAGAGGTCTCACCTTTACATCTCTGTTTCAGCGTCCGTTAAGTGAATTTAAGTAGTTTCATGTGAGAAACAGTCGTTTTCATAACTGACGTAACTACACTAAAATGTGACCTTTGTGAAACAAAGACCTGAATTAATATGAACCCTTTCACAGTCAAATCTGTTAAATGTTGGGCAAAACTCTTCCTTTTCATAAACAGCTACGATACCCTTAAAGGTCCTGAAGTGTTTTTGTTGTTTCCTAAATCACAGACCGCAGTGAGAAATAGCTTTTACAGAAGAGAGAGTCTTGATTTGCACTCCCCCAAGTATATCAAGAGGTGTCAACACATGGTTGCTTTTAACACATTAGCAGGATGGAGCTACAGTAGGAGGAGGAGGAGGAGGGGAATAGAGATTGGAGAGTCTAATGTCATTCAACGCCATTCCAGCACCCTTTAAAACATATATAACTGTCGCTGCTAGAACATATATAACAATCTACCTACCTAGCTACACTTTCTATCATTATCATTGTTACAACACCTATTGTCATAAGACCGACATCAGGCATATGAAAGTATGCCTAATAGCTTTACCAGACTTGAAACTCTACAAATGTTCAGCTCTGGTGGATTTTGTTCGATCTTGAGAGAGATGAGCAGGTTTCTGAGCCTGCATATGGGCTGGAGATTGAGCAATCCTGGGAAGATGTGTGTTAGAAGGAGGTGTCGCACAATATGATGGTCAATGGGCAGGAACCAGTGACCATCTCATAGGGAGAAGGATCGAAGAGCTGGACTGGCTAAAGAAGCTGATGGCAGTCCGGTTGCTGAACCGACCATCGGCCGATCCAGATGTAAATACATAATGTGAAGCCTATTTTCATTTACTTGTTTTATATTATATGTTTATTTTTCTGAATTGATTGCCACATGCATGAAGGATCACTCCCTGTCTTTATTTTCATATGTTGGCCAGTGACCAGTATCTCTGCAACTCAATCTGTATTTTAAGTCAGGATTAATGTAAATACAGTTTAGGATGCCCAGTGTTATATTATTTATTCATGCCACTAGGTCAAATTCACTCATGCATATTTATCAAGAATGGAAACATTTAAAATTCCAAACAAAATCTCAGTCCTTAAGATTTGAGTTAAGCAACAATCAATCTTTATTCATATAGCATCTTTTACCATCAGAATTGTTTCAAGGCGCTTTCCAGAATCCCAGGGCCTAACCCCAGACAAGCAACAGTGGCAAGGAAAAACTCCCCTTTAACAGGAAGATACCTTGAGCAGGACCAGGCTCATGTAGGGGGACCCTCCTGCTGATGGCCAGCTGGGTAGAGAGAGAGGAGAAGGGGGAGGACAGGTAGAGGATAGAATAGGTAGGAGAGGAGAGGAGAGGAGAGGAGAGGAGAGGAGAGGAGAGGGGTAGAGGGAAGGGGAGGGGAGGTAGAGGAGAGGAGAGGCATAGAGTATAGAATATACATACAAAAATACATTATATGGAATTGAATAAGCTGCTGGTTGAGTGGGTCAGCGGGGTTGGAGGTCAGTATACAGCTCTGAAGTTCAAGAGAGAACAAAGTAATATTAGATTGATCATCCTTGCATCTGTCTAATAACTTGATTTTCCAACATTATTTCAAGAAAAAGGGTCTAAATTATTGCATGGAATTTGAACTTTTATCCTTCCAGGACTCATGTTTTGGGAGACTGACAGGAGGTTCAACAAGGAACAGCCAGAAAAGGTCTGCATGCAAATAGAAAAGTTACAATGTCTTTTTTTTCTGTGGATATCAGAAAAAACCTCTAGGCCCAAATGCAGGACTCCTCCATGTGGCTCCTCTACAAGACAGTTGGATGTGCCAGTTGTAGGAGACCCTGACCATAAGCCCATGAGCAAAGGCTGGGGTCTCCCCCCGACCAATGTTATTTTCCATTGTTCATACTCGACACTTTATTCACATATTTAGACACACACAATTCTGCGATAAGAAAGCTCATTAGCCATCTTTCACTACTTGGTAACCTCCTAATTCTGCCTCTGTTTTTGGAAATCAATCGATCGATTCCTAACTACGCTGACATGTGCTCAGGAATCAACCACTCATCCAACTGCAACCAGCTCGCTGTGAGCCTTCAACCCCTGGGAGACATTTGGCGTTCCACAGACCTCTGCAAATCAAGTGTCCAATTTAAAAAGGAAGTCTGGGAATTGATGCTGTAGCAAAGGACCCATAATTGGCATCCTTCTTGTCTTGTTAAAGGGAAAAGCACTGGGATGAATCCTGCAAGTCGGGTCTTGGCCTTTAATAGAAGCTCGTGTAAACAGAACAGTTTCCCATAGAAAATGACAGAATGTAAACTACACAAAATCCACCCGTTTAACCTTTATACACTATGTTGCATGTGGATTAATTAATAAATGACGATAATTGCTGACGATAATATTCTTCCAAATAATTTTTTAAGCCATAAATACAAAACGACACAGCCTGTGGTTTCTGTCATAAATCTTTTCATCAAATCACTCTTTTCATTCATGCTCTGCCTTCAACCTTCTCGGTGTCCTGCTGCACGGAGGCAGCTTTGATGGATGCACAGTTCCTCTTCGCGGCCTCTTCTGGTTCAGTAAAGCATGTTGGTTTAACAAGTCTGTGCCAAGAACTTAATCCCCCACGGGAGGAAACAAAGACAAAAGAAAGTAAAGAAAAGATAAGAAAAGGTGGAATCAGTTAGTTGACGGACTGACTGTTTATTAGTTGCTGGAATTCTCTGTCTTGCTAGTAATGAAGGGAACTTTCAATACACGTTGCTGCTGTTCCAAATCCCAGCTGGTTCCACAACCACCAACATCTCGGCTCTGTAGGAAATCACAGCTGTGCAAGCAGCCTCATCCCTTTATGAGTCTTATTTAGAACATGCTGACATGCCAATTAGTTGCTCTGGTAAGTGAGCTGTATTGTCATTTAATTAATATTTCCTTTGCCAGTTGAATGAGAAGGCACAGACCTTGAAATGACTCTGCAGACGGCTTATCATTGACGAGACATTCACAATTAAATCGTACCCCGGTGGGTTTCTTTAGCGGCTTGTTGTTCGAGTGGATCAACATTAGTCCTGTTAGCCAACGCCTATAAAAGCACTTATATTCTATAATACATACAGAACATCACCCACTCTTGATGACTATAGGAAATAAGTCTTTTAGGTGTGATAATGATTTTTATTATTATTATTATTGCTACCATGATTGGGACAGATGGGTGGTTAACAGAAATCCATCTTACTTTTAAACAGCTTGGACATGAGGATTTTATTGGACATCAAAACAATGCTGAAATATCCCAAAGGAGAGCTGCAGCTTGAGAACAAGTATATAGTTCTTATATAATGTTTAATCCTTTGATCCTCACATATTTGAGAGCTGGAGCACCAATATCTGCTCCTTTTCCTCCTGTAGCCATTTGGATGTGTGTGGGATTAAAGGAGGTTTATGTAGCCAAATGCTGCATTTAAAGTGTGGAGACATTTTGGAAGAAGTGAAAGCGGAATACTTTGAGTTGAGTCTGATTTAAAGTAGTTGTGACAGAAGCGGTGACAAAAATGATGCTTCTCTTCAGACCCATCAATAACGGTGCCTAATGGAGGTATAGAACTGGAACGATGTGGAGTTTCACTTGAAGTTTTCATAAATCATTCACTCAAAATGGCAGATATAAAAATGACTTGCAGCGACAGGCTGCATTAGGAAGCTGCAGGAGGAAACACTGTTACTTTGATAGTTAAGAAGCTATCGGAGAACTTAGTGTGTTTATGGGATGTATGGATTCAAGTGAGACACCAGTTATAACATAAAAGATACAGTAACCTACCAGACAATGAGGTACAGTACATGCTTGTCACCATTAGATTGTGGTGAGACCTAAATGACCTACAGCAGAATAACTAAGATGAGGGTCAGACACCGCCTTAACTACGGCAACTAATAACAATCTAATCGGAGCATTTTTCCCAGGAGCCACTGGGAGATGAGAATAAAACCAGAAAGGGGGGCTTCTATCCATTGTATGGTAAGCTATAGATGTTTTGCTTCTTGTGTTTTCTATGCTGGTTGTTGTTTGTGTTTTAACTGTTGGTCTGCAGGGCAGTGGGACGGACAATGTGGATGATTGGCCCCCCTTTTGGCTCACTGGCTGATCATTTGTGACCGTTTGGTTGGTTTAAACTCACCTGCTGATTATTTGCGACCGCCTGATTTACGGTATTTAAACTCACCTGCTGATTATTTGCGACTGCCTGGTTTATTAAACTCACCTGCTGATCATTTGCAACCACCTGGTTGGTTTCAACTCACCTGCTGGTCATTTGCAACCACCTGGTTTATTAAACTCACCTGCTGGTCATTTGCAACCACCTGGTTTATTAAACTCACCTGCTGGTCATTTGGGACCGTCTGGTTGGTTGAAACTCACCTGCTGATTATTTGTGACCACCTGGTATATGTATTATTCACTGTGTCTCTCTGTTTTTTCATGGTTCGAGCCAGATTGAGTCACCTCGCAGTTTTTGCATTCATTAAAGTTTAGATGTTTCCTTAAACCCAGGTCTCTGCACTTTAGATCCTGGTGTTCAGATCCTGTCACAAGATGGACTACTAGCTCTACAATTACTAATTATAAACTGAAGAAGTTTTCCAGGCTGATGTTAAATGTGGAGATGGTGTCAGCCTACCATACTCACAGATGAGCTGGTTCCACCGCTGCCTGATCGCAAAAGTCTCAGTCACCCATTTGACTTTTACTTCTGGTTTCCAATATCTTTAAAACAGTCTAATGGTTTTTTTTATAGTCATATGGCGCTATCAGCTCCTCCTAATATGATGGCATTTGTCCTTTAATGACCTCACTGGTCAGGAGGAGTATTTCAAAGTCTGTTTTTTAGTTTATGGATTGCCAATGAGGAGAAAGTTATGAGAGAAATATGAGATTTCCTGGCAATTACTGCCGCTAAAGCGTTTTGAATGAGCTGAAGGTATTCCAAAGAACACTATGGGTATCATAATCACATAAGTAATTATATGACTCTCATGACAATGAGTAGAATTGGTCCTTGGGAAGGACCTTGAGGGCTTGACAGACATGCCGGTTAAGGAAATCCATGTTCAGGATTAGAATATTGTCTGTTTAATCCAAATGGCTGTTCCAGCAAACTCAGGCATCCTTAAATAAGTCTCAACACACATCCACCCTCTTGGTTTCGAAAATCAGCAAAACATGCATGGATAGTTTACATACGGGACGAGGTTGACGCGGTAAACAAGTCCATGAAGGTTCTCATATATCCAGGTCGGGCTAATCCATCATGGTTGGATTTGCTGTTAATATTAGTTTCTTCCAACAGTTCAGTAAACTCTGTTCAACCTTGATGGAGTAGTGAATGAAATTTAGGCAGATTGACTTTTCTTACTACGGAAACAGACACATGAGGCGTATTTCCACTGAAAGCAGTTCTGGGTAATTTTACAGGGCCGGGGCCATTGGTGCGTGTCGCTTTCTGGTTTTGGTGACATCCGTTAGAAAGGGACACAATGATTACTGCCGAGGGCTCGTATCCCACAGTGCAGATGCAAACATTGAGAGGGCCAAGGGAGGGGAACGGTTCTTGGAATTTCCCAACCCCCTGGGATTTACAGGGGGCTGGAGCTTTTACAGGAACTTCTGCAATGGAAACGCACCCATAATTCCGGTCCTCTTCTTCATGACCCAACAGGTGGCAAAAATGATGATTTATGACAGTTTATTGGACAATCTGATTTTAATTTCATTCATCAGCTAGAGACTTCCATTACAGCCATCGAATTATTGCTCCGTTGAACTTTTCGCAATCATTCAATTGTGGAGTGTTCCACAGGTCAAAGTTGACTGATTAGCAAAGGCCACTGAAAGTTAAACACCTCATTAGCAAAGCCTCTCTTCCTATTATTCTCTAAGGGTGGCAGGTCTGCGCGGAAGTTTGAGCAATGAAAATCAGGTGCATGAAGGCAACGTGCAAATTCTCCCATGAAAGGTATTTTGCCAAATGTCATTAACTCAGACCAGTTTTAAAATGTAATGGTTCAAGAAAGGGTTTCTTTAATGATAACTAAGACGAAAGATGATCATTGAAGAAATGTCGATAAATATTAAATGGTATTAAAGTATCAGAGTAAACATAAGTGTGATTAAATGATCTACGAAAGGTGCAGTCCTTCACCTCCATGAATAAGTCACCTTTTGCACGCGGACATACACAAATGTAGAGTTCTGACTCAGAGCAGAGAATTGGAACAGAATTTCTACAATAGTTCCAACCCAGCTGGTAGATAGCAATGCTGAAGGTCACAGGGACGTTGAAAATGAAATTCATTAATAATTATCGCTTCCTCTTTCTGAGGACACTACTGATGTTTCTGAGCAGCCAGGATTAATATTTCAGGCTCACTCGGAAAGCTTTTTAAAACAGTCCCAGTCCACCCGTCTCATGGACTGGGTCGGCCTCTGTCCTCACCTTGTATTTCACAAGACAAGTCGAGATTTTGGCAGAAAACCACAGTGGCAGCTCCATAAAACCTCCCCCAACCACCTTATATATTTCTTGGACAGTTGAATAGAATATAAATAAAACAGCAATTTGAAATAAAAAAATTATAACATAATGAAGGTGAATATGTCCCCCCAACCAGCAAGACCCCATAGTTTAACCACATAAGATGTTTAATCTGTCCAGTGCATCCCGGATGAATGAAGTTTAATTCCCAGTTTGTCTTAAATACTCATTTGAAACAGTTTTGTGAAAGGACATCTTGTTTTTAAAGTCTTTTTAACTTTTATTTTTCAGTGTTCTGATCTCATGAATTCACTTGCTTGCCTTGTTAAAAAATCTGGTTTTCATTTTCTTTGTCTTTGTCTGCTTATCCACATACATCATCTACCAGCCTCAGCAGTGACACCAAACTCCCAGAAAACTCATTTCTACCTTTTGTATTGGCCATCTTGTCCTTTTCAGTAATTACTCAAAGCTTGTAACCGCAGGTGAGGGTTAGAACATGCACCGACATTCCATTTGGCAAGATGTGACCTCCATAAATGTAAATAATTCTAAATTCACAAGTTCCAGCTGAATTAATGTAAGATAAAAGTAACTTTTCCTGCTTGATGCTAGTCAAATGGAGGGTTATTTTTCATGAAAATTTTGGATTTTATGCCAAGTGTGTGTGTGCGGAAATCAATGTTTGACCACTGAAAATGTCTAAATCTGGTCATCCAAATGTGCTGTTTTGTCCAAATTTCAGTACTTTTTTTTGCAGAAAAAAACAATAATAATAAAACATCCTGTGTAATAGTTATTTGAGTGTACTTACTGTCTCTGAAACAGCATCACACATTGTTGGTCTGGGAATTATATTATCCTTTTGTCATTTTTGGCCGAATGTCCTTAAACACAAATAGCGGACATCAGCCAGCAAGGCCATATAATAAAGTGTCACTTCTTTGATTAAAAGTAATCTCTGTGCCATGTTCATCTGTTTTTAACTTTGAGGTGAGGTCGCGCTATAATGGGAGAAGCATGATAATTTTGTGTCAGAATAAGTGAAATATGTGTGGGTGAAAGGATGAGTCAAAATGAAATATCTGGATGTCAAATTTGGGAACAATGCGTCATTCAAAAAGTTACAATGAGTTTGCAATGGAAAAGGTGAAAAAGGGAAACAGGTGGCAAAACAAACAACAAAACAGCAGTCACTTCTCTAGTCCTTGGAGAAAATAAAAAGTACGGCAGCTACCATCCGGGGAGGCAAACGACATCACTCAAACATTAATGATGTGTGTCACCGTCGACAATCAACCATTTTCATTTGTTTTAGACCTGAAGTTGTGCAGATTTATGGACTGTGCTGAAACTTGCTACACAATCCCCAGTCAGCAGTATTTTTCTGGCGGACATTTATTTAAGTTGTACTCAGCAGTTTCCAGCAACATTGAGAAGCCAACTGCTAATCAAGCATTAGCCCTGTTAGCTTCCTAGCCTGATGGGACAATGGATAAACAAAAGCCTTGAGCTTGAAACGGAGCTCCTTTATCCACCAGAGTGTTGAGGAGCTTACACTGAAAGGTGCACATTAGCTCAAGATGGCTAAAGAGTGAAATTAGGTGTGTCACATTTGCCGTGTGTGGCGTGTTGCTTTCAGTTAGCGATGAACGAAGGTTTGTTGTCACAGCGCAACTTCACAGGCACTGTTGCCATAGCAACACAAATAGACAGTCATTTCAAGCACTTCAAACTAGCGTGCAGGTAACTTGCTTGGTGTTTTTTGACCCCCTTATGATGGCAAATCAGTGTAGAATTCTGGAAGCTATGGCCCCCGCGGCCTGGACCACAGACATCAAATGTGCCAAGGCACAACTACTTAGTAGGAGAAATGACTCACACACTGGCCTCACAAATGGCCAAAAGTGCACCACTGAGGGTGGTCCGTGCTCGCTTTAATGGTCCGTGCTCGCTTTAAAAGTGACAGTCTTGCTTCCATAGCAACCGAGCATGATTCATACTATAAAGATCAATATTTCTAAATGGATGAGAAGAAAGAGGCGCGCAACTTGTTACTAACAGAGTGAAACGAGACGTCAGGACAGAAGACGCGCTAACAAAGAAGGCCCCACCTGGAACCCTTCTGGATGTGTTTGGAAATGTGTCTACCGGCGAGACCATCACAGGGGAGTAATAATGATGATCGCACATTTTATTGGTGTGTCATTGACATGGATCATAAAGATAGTTGTTACTGTCACCGTTGAATCAGCAGCAGGTTCACGCTTGCAAATAAATGTTTATTCTGTTTGAAATGATGTGAAATCAGAATGTAGTTGTTCTTGTGGTTAAATGTGGGCACCGATTCTTTAACGGCAACTGTGTTGCGAGAAATTTAGTCTGCACAACACAAAATTTTCCATGTCGTGAAAGACTATTGACGTCACCAAACCACCCGATATCTCAAATAAAGCCAAGAACATGCGTCTCTTCAGTAATTAACAATCAGTAAAAAACTTGCAGTAATTAATCAGAATGTCTGTTAACCAGAGTGAGACAGATGTTTTCAGGAAGTAACGCTTCACCTCCTTTGTTCAGTCTGTGTCTACAGGGGTGACTGGTTAACATATTTCAGCCCTCACTTCACTGCACTTAAATTCCCCTGTGGATCTACACAAACATGCACACAATCATGCATGTCCTTGTAGGGCGGTTTAGAGCACCACCGTTCTGGTGCTATGGTTGCTATCACAGCCTTTTGGTGCCAGAGATTTGTTTTTATGGCAGAACGTACATCATCCATAGGTTCCATAAATCTCCATGTAGACACACACTTATGAGGAAAACCAGCACTTACTGCTTCAGGAACTTACACAAATGGGTTCTTATGCATCAGGATGTTCTGTCACGAGCTCCAAACATTTTAAATGACCTTTGTACACTTTATGGATCACCATAACACTTTAATGCACGGGCACTAGTAGATATGTGTTTAAGTGTATTAATGAGGCTTCATTATTCATGGCAAAGCTAGTTGTAGCCTCGTTGTGCCTGGTAGTTAACGTGTCCCCAGTAACATCAAGCCTTGGCTTTAACATCTAAATAAAAGGTGTCAAAAGACTGAAAATGATACGGTTAACATCGTTAATTGATTAAATGTACTTCTTGAGAATTTCCTTAAAGGAACTATTCCTCAAGATATTTGACCTTTAATGGTTATCAATGGTCCAGTTGTGTATATAAGGACTTAATGAGCCTTTGAGGATTAATGGGCAAATTGAGTTCCAATTAATAATTACAGGCAAGTGTCCAATCTGTGACACAATGTGTCTTACATGTGAGTTTTTCTGGTCTGAGGCTTGACTCTGTAGCAAGAACCCCCCAAAGTCCCTCATTGATGATACAGGTGCTGGTCCTGGAGTCCATAAGAGCTGCTAGGGTGTGAGGAGCATCTGGGAGGAGGCTCGGGGCTTGAAGGGGTGGCTTTAAGGTGTGCGGAGGTTTCAGGAGACTTGGACTCTCTCCAGGGACTGATAAGCTCTCATTGACTGAATGTCCGAAAAAGTCATTGGCAAGCCGCTCTGGCAATGGCAACGTGTCTCATCCAGGATAAAGGAGGTGTGACCCAGCTGTGGACGGAGTCCAACTGGTGGAAAGAGAACTCCACAGGACGGAGGCAGAGCAGATGTAATAAATTGTCTAAATCTGTACATTTAAAAGTCTGTTGCAAGTCAAATGCACACCCACACCCACAGACACACACCCACAATATAAATAGTTTCAGGACAAGAACGGCCCCGTGTTCTTCCTCCATCTGTTGACTGGAGTCGAGGTCCCAGGATGACAGCGTGATACAGGTGACACAGATACAACCTGACAACGTGACTCCAGCTTCTTCATTTCCAGCAGGCGGCCACAGAACATCTATACTTCAAAGTCTGGGACTTGGGCCAAAATGACGACCTTCTTAACATGGATGAACTTGTGAAACATTTCAGTCCAAGGTTACAAAAAGTCAGTAATTCTAACATCAGATTACACGTTTTGGAATTTCAATTTAAAGAAGTATTTTTTTCTTCCTTTCCAAATGCTTTAAGTTATTTTTAAGTTGTATTTTCACACTGTTTGTGTATTCAATAATAGTTGAATTCCAGTGCCATGCAGTACAATTATATTATGAATTGAATTGGGTCTACATCCAAAACGAGTCAGTAATTTTATGAATAAAAGTGAAATCTACCAGTGATGCACAATCAGCTGCAACAATCAGACAATGTGTTAAAATGGGTCTCCCTAGTTTGGCCTGTTGAATTTTTTATTGCTGAATAACAGCAAAGATCGAGCCTGACGCTACATTTAACTGCATATTAACACGTTCCAATTAGCCGGAAACCCGCTGCGACCTGAAAAATCTGGATCTAAAGTGGTCCATTGTGGGCAGAATCATTCAATTTTCATTTAGTAAATGAAGAGATCTGCTCCCCCTGAAGGGAGATTATGATGAAATCTGTACCAGGAGAGGCTCGGAGGAAAATGTGCCTGGGAGGAGAAATAAGAGAGCAACTTGCTGCATCGGCTTTTACTGGCTGTTTTAATGATTGGCTGACTGAAGCATATTGTGAATGCCATAAAATTATCTAAAAATAAAGTCAGCCCCGCATTACATCGTCAATTTCTCCGGCTAATTTCTCAGCTCCTCCCCCTTGTGTGCGGGGCTTCAACTGAGTAAATCCTCCAAGTTGGACCACTTAGACTTTTGCAGTGCTGCATTTGGGCAACGGCACAACTTGCGCAGCAGTTTCTCTTCCAGCGACGCGCGGAAAAGAGATTTGGGTTCGTAGCGGCGAAGCAATGGAGAGGGGGATCCAATTCTCTCCTAAGTGGCAGAGTCTGCTTTTGGCTTTGCTCTTGGTGGCCCTTTGGTTCTCTCGCTCCTCAAAATCCGAGATCACCTGCAGGTCATGTCAACCTGGAAACAAAAGGCGTCCGCAGGAACTGCTGCTAAAATTCGACGCGGGCATAAAAGGAGAGGTTTTTGGAGCCGTGAAAGGGGCGACAAGTGCAGAAAGTCAGCGGCGTCGTTGCGCGGAAGGGTCCACCGAATGCGTTCAGCAACGCGCGGTGTCAGTGATGGAACGGAATACGCGCCACCTGCTGCCAAGCGGCGACCCCGGCGAAAGCTTCCGCTCAAAGACGAAAGTTTCCCCGGTGAGTGGACAGCAAGAGGTAACCGAGGCTTCCGTGTCCGACACCGAGCTCAGGAAGCGTCTGAGGAGGAACGCTGATACTAAAAGTGAAGGACGCCTTTCAGCCCGGACGCAGACGCTTTCCGCGAGTGCGGCTCCGCGCAGAGTGACGCGCTGGAGCGGAGAGGAGCGCAAAGCGGCTGCCGCGCGGCAGGATGAGCCCAAACTGAACAGCTCCACCTTCGCCTTGACTGGAGACTCATCTCACAACCAGGCTATGGTGCTGTGGTCCGGCCAGAACAGCAGCGTGAGTCCCTCTGCCCATGTCAAATATCACTCTGCCAAAGAAGAGAGTCTGTCTGTCTGTCTGTCTGTCTGTCTGTCTGTCTGTCTGTCTGTCTGTCTATCTATCTATCTATCTATCTATCTATCTATCTATCTATCTATCTATCTCTATCTATCTATCTATCTATCTATCTATCTATCTATCTATCTATCTATCCATCCCTGAAGGGTCCACTATCAGGGGTCTAAATCACCCATCATTGCAGAAAACTTCCTTATCCTCTCTTCTCTTGGGGGCATCATGGCAGTAATTAAAGCTGCGGCTTCTCCAAGTGAATCAGAAGTGGAGAAATAACCCGTTTGGGTTTATTTCTGGTCAGAGCTCACGTTCCAGTCACTTCATTAGAGATAGATGTGTCCAATTTTTGCTAACAAGAATTCCAATTATAAGAATAAAGATTCCTATCGTCCAGCCTGTAGAGTATGTGAAACCTATTAAACTCTATTGTAGTATTTTTTGTTGTTATATGTGTATATATAAGCATTCTAATATATACTGTACACTATACAAGTAAAGCTGAAACTGAAAATTTACCACTGTAGCAACTCTAGAAGTATTTGGCACGTAATTTATTTGGCAAATAAATTACAACATCCTGGATGTTAAAAGAAGAAATAAGAATCTATTTATGTCATGTATGTTTACAGTTTATTTCTTACCATACAATCATCTAATAATATATGCTTTTCCCCAAACTCGCTATATTTACAATTATGTTGAAAATGTTAAGAAAAAAAAAGAAATCTTACGGATTTAAAGTTTATAAACTGCCCCATAGCCACAATTCTAATAGTTAATTCATATTAGAACAACAATAATAAACCATTATACATATTAAAATCAGTTATAACCCCAACCACAAAATAGAGAATAAAGACCGTGGGATTGAATGTTGAGTATTATCCTCTTTTTGGAATGTTTTAAATACTTATTTTACCAGCTGCCTTGTAAAGGATGGTGGAAAAGTAAAATGCTTAGCTTCATATGAAAACTGCATTTGTTGTGCATTCGTGTTGTTTTGTGCTTTTTTCAAGTGTGATTAGCAAATAGCAGCAGGCTAAAGGCAGCGGAACACAAGACCTACTTTCCTGCTGGGAAACAAACCTTTGAATGCTGCTACAGAAATTGAGGAAATTGGGAATTTGTCCTCAAAGAGTTCCACAAATCCTTGCCACCGTCGTCCGGCTCCCACGTCGAGTGTGGCCCCCCACACCGTTTAACTCCCTCTGTAACAAAACCAATTATAGTCGAGCATGTATCAGCGGCTCCCATGCTCTGCGAGTGGAAATTCCATCAGCTGCTTGAGGTGGTTCTGTGGCCCAGCCTAAGTACTGTAGCTCATGATGAAGTGGAGTTGCAAGAAAACACCCCTGAAAACACCTGAAATCTGAATTCATTTGACTTGAAATATGCAAAAAAAAAAGCAACCATTATTATTTAAGAGCTCTATTTGAGTTTCCTAGCAGGAACAGACATAATAAGGCACTTGTGGAACTATAGAACAGATTTCCATTGTTCTTCCTGTTGACAGACGCTACTTTCTTGAGGCTGCGGGAGAACAACAGACCAATCCCACATGGAATATGCAGAAATGTTTCTATGCAGGAACAGACGTTGTTTCAATTCCAGCTGCAGGATAAAGAGCCCAGTCGTCAACACGATGCTAACAGAAGCCAACAGGATGCTGAGGGTCAAATATCATAACGGACGCACGGATCATGCTTACATGTAGCAACACACATGATACAAACATGTTCGGTGGTGGATGTGTGCTGGGGGAGCAGCATCAGTGTCAGAGACTCAGCAGAATCAATAAACGGATTTGTTAGGCAGGAAAAGAAAGAGACAAAACATGGAGATGCTCAAATCAGTGAAAGAGCCGATGACTGTAGCTCAGGTTCTAAGAGTCATGGTGGTTCGTTTGATCCCGGAGCCTTTTGAGCTGCACGTTGATGTGTCCTTGAAAAGGCACTTCAAAAGTCACGTCAAACTTTAATTATAAAGCACATTTCAAATCAGCAAAGTTGCTCAAGTCTTCCGCAGATAAAAAGAAAACATAAACTCTACAAACGTGTGTGGGACCTAAAAAAAAAAAGCAAGAAAAAGGATGCTGTATCAATCTGAGTTGATGGCCATGGCAAATAAATTCCTCTTCAGAGAGGACCTAAACACCTCTGGGGTCTGAGCAGATCTTATGTGAAGCTATTCCAGAGTCTAGTAGCGGCCACACTAAAGGCTCGGTCACCTTTGGACCTCATCCTGGTCTGAGGGACCACCAGCTGGAGCTGACTGGCTCACCTCAACCATGTTTTGGGAACATAAAAATGTAAAAGGTCGGATAAATACTGAGGCCTCCACACCATGTAAGGCTTAAAAAACCATCAATAAAGCTTTTAAAATAATCCCAAAATGAACAGGGAGCCAGAACTGGAGAGATGTGTGTTCCAGTGTTCCAGTGAGGAGACGGGCAGATGAATTTTGTCCCGGCTGTAGGCGATGGAGCAGCGAGTGGTCAATACTGACATGCAAGGAATTGCAATAGTCAAGCACATGTAATAAAAGCACGGGTGACCTTTTCTGAATCTGCGGGAGACAAATAACCTTTAACCTTTGCCAGAAGCCCAAGTTGAAAAACTGACCTGTGAGTCAAATAAGATATCGAACCCTCTAAAAAGTTCCGGAAACTTTGTGGAAGTGGCCGTTCCTGTGAGTCAGTGTGTAACTGTGAGGGTGAGTGGATCCATGCAGACTTGTTCTTTCAGTCCAGTTCCCAGAGAACTTTTATCAGCAATGAAATCCTGGACATGTTTCACCTTTTAAAACACTGTGTTAACTGTTACCCAGTACTGAGTGCTGGTTCCAGTGGCGCTCTGGTACAATCGGGTACCATCAAGCCTAAAGAAAGCCGTAACATGAGAGAGCACAAAGATCACAGCAGATTTAGCCCAAGACCCAGCTTCATTCACAAAAGTAGTTGATTCTGAACCAGAAAATAAATGAGAAAATAACAATAGTGGGCAGAAAAATACAAAAGTATGAAACTTCAATAACTTCTCAGGATTAAAAGGAGTGAAAGTTGAGAATGTGTGTGTGATTCGGACAAGAAAACACAAGGCTAGTGTCAGAGACGGAGGTGGCCTGTGTGGGCTTTGGAGGTCATGTGTTCAGTGGGAGTGGGTGAGTCGAGCTGCAGAATGGGCATCCCAGTAACATGGCCTGCCCTCTTCTGGAGTGGCTCTACTGATACACTCCTGGCAATGTTTTAGACTTTGTGCTGGGTGTTACAGGCAGCAGTTCTGAACTGCAGTTGCATTTCATCTCTGCTATATAGATCTGGTATTGGCTCAATGAGCATATGACGTTCTTCATTTTCACGTTTTCCCTCCTGGTACTTAGAGTGACGCTGGAACAGGTGGAGGTCATCGTCCTGGGCACCGGGGGAGGGGATCTGCTGGTGTTGCTCAAGGTGTTGGAATCCACTGTAAGCATCTGGACTGTTTCTCTGGGCTGGCTTTATTATATAAGACAGTGATGCTGTGCGTTCGTGAACAGAACACCTCGGCTTTTGTAACTGCCGGAGAAGAGACACCTAGGACGGAGGCCAGAGTGGACAGGGACAGGCAGTGGTGCGCGTTCAAGACACTGGGGGAATTGGTTTGCATTATCACTCTCCAGCCCACTGTATTTGGATTCTAACCCCCGAGTGGCGTCGTGCACATACGCCAGCCGTTAATTACCATTGAAGAATATTGCAGCAGTGGGAGAGCGTCATTACGATTCTGAGGGAAAAAAAGGTTACAAGTAAAGATCATTCTTTCCACAAGAGTGGTGACATATTACGCAGATGGATGCTCAGCAGACACAGGGGCCGTTTGATTTACATTACAAAATGTCAGGTGTTGAATACTTTGCACCTGCTCCTGCGATCGAACGCTGGGTTTTTAATATGGCATATGTGCTGCTCAAAGTCGTCCTCCAGTCGAAAAACGGCTGCGTTAAAATAGCAATCATAAAAAATGAAACATCCCATAATTTTCTTCTAGAGCATGTGTTAATGTGAGCCACATACAGGGCTCCAGCAGCTCCTCCAAGGGAACATATGGAATGCTTGAGATTGCACTGTGACGTCAGACAATCTGCACAATAGAGTACACTTACATCCACCTGCATGACTCCCCCATAATTTCATTCTTTTTCTTCTTCAGCAGAGGGGATGCTTGAAGATGCTAAAGTGATTACATTTGAATCTACCACCACGTGTTCAAATGTTTTTATAGTGTATAGTGTGCAGCAGCGGTGAGATGAATCTACTATGAGCTCGTTCAACCCACACTGGACTTGCTGTAATCAAGCCGTTGTTACTACATCAACACGGTTGGAGATGGTGCGAAAATTTACGAGTGGGTCTGTTTATCCATCTAGAGAGATATCTGCAACTGTTATTAAAAGAGACATTGTTCATGTTAATTTCTTTAGAAATGTTAAAATAGGTGCTTTTTATTGACAGTAAGATTGTACAGTGTCATCCCAACCACTGGTGTCCATATTGGAACGGCTGTTGTAGGTGTTGAAATGGCCTTAATTTATTTTCCTGAACCTCTGGATTCATTGTTCTACATCAAATCAGACTGGATACATTCACGTTATAACATGTATCCAGTTTAATCTCTGTGCTTTCAGACCTGTTACTGAACCTCCCGTGAGGTTGCAATTAAAATAAAGACACACTGAAGCATTCAGCATGACCAAATCCACCGTGTGTGCCAAGTGGTCCTCCAGGCACGTGCCCGAGAGTCCTGATCTGGCTGGCATATGGCGTCACGCTTCAGTGAGCAGTGTTTACTTGCCATCAGGATGCAAAGCTCTCCGTCCTCCCTCCAGAGGCAAAATGTCCATGTGAAATAATTACAAAAATGAGTTTATCAAATGTAAATGTTGTAGAAACCTTTCTGATTTAACATGAGTATTCAGTCCGTGAGTAGGAATCAGCAAAGAGGAGAAAAAAAGACAGAAAAAAAGAGGCTGATTAAGAGTTCTAGTGGATGCTCTTGAAATACCATAAACTGACAAGAAGCAATGCGTGATGGGTTCTTCTCTGAGGCCTTATAATGTTTTGTTTTCCTTCCCAATAGTAAAATGAATAAATTCCTTTTTGGTAAAAAACAGACTTTTTCCACTTTAATAATTCCACCTTAATAAATTCTACCTTGATAATTCAATTGAAATCCGTACATTTGAAGTGCTGTACCATCATCACGTTTCAACGTCCTCAGATGTGTTTTACCCCCTGATTAGTATGAGTGAGATTATGGTGGTGGGTTTTGGAGTTGAAAGGTTTTTTAAGATGAAAACCATGTTTTGAGACAAAGGTAGTGATAGATCCAGAGGATTCAGCAGTCACCTGAACCAGGCAGCTTCTGGAGTGGTGGATCAGAGCGGATTTAAACCCTTTCTGCCCATTCTCACATTCTGTGGACGTCTCTTGCGCAGACCTCTGCATCCCATTTTTTTTGCTGTCTGCAGATCAGCATTAATGAACATGTGCTTTCCCATCTTCCATATTCATATTTCCTCCACTTCCTCACATGAAAAGCAGCAAACGCAGTGTGAGCACTTGGAGTTCATTATGTTCATTTTAGCTCGCTGGGATGGCGGTTTAGGACAGAGCGGTTCTGTCTGTGAACTCAGTGGAATGAGGTGCAGAAGAATTGAATATGTTACTGCTAATGATCAAACATTAATGAAGAAATGTGTTGAATATTCAGTTGCCTTGATCTTATTAACACCATTAGAGTTACAAATATTTTCTGCAATAACTTTGTTGCCTTTAATCAAGATGATTGAAAGGTGACGCTGCAAGATTTAGTGCCTCTTCCAGTTTGTAACTAATATCTACATCAGCATCTGTGCATATAATGACACATTTGTGCAAATTAAGCAAATGAGTTTCAGTTCACGGCGTGAAACTCACAATCCATAATCCATAACTAAATGAGTC